>NC_044912.1:2210057-2384402 GCF_001633185.2 Quercus lobata | reverse complement strand
GATCCGAACATGTTACATGAGAGAACTCTAGTAAAACTGACTTACAAGATACTTTTCTTTTCTTTTCTTTTTTGTGCACAAAGCCCATCTTCAACAAAGCTCACTCAATTACCTTGATCCCACCAACAACCCAAAGGAGATACTATCTCTACTAAACCCAAAAGCCCATATCTCAACTGACCCAAAAGAAACTATAGTGACTTTCTTCCAACATATGTGCTTTCGTTGCAAAGCAACATATAGATGGTCAGTAAAATTATTACGGGTATCCTCACCCCTGAAACTAAGAAATACATCGTATTTCCATTGACGTGTTGAAGAAGAAGATGGTGACGACAAAGACTCTCTTTTACACTTCATTGTAGCTGTTGGAAATTTAGATGAAAAAAAGTACAACCAATTAAAAATAAATAAAATTAAATAATTAAATAAGGGAAGAAGAAAACGATGTGAAGTGGGATTTTAGTTTCAGACAGGGAGTGAAACGGTAATAATAAATAGAGATGATTGTGTTTGTGTGTTAAAACTTAAAAGTGAGAACTTACCCATTTGTGAGAAGGAATTACAGCAGCGATGGTCTCCAAAACCTCCTGAAAACACTCCGGTTTCAGACAATCCAACGACTCCTGTTTTTCTTTTTCTTTTTTTCTTTTGTATCTGTTTTTCCAAAGAAGGGACGACTGAAAATTATTTAACTATAGGAAATGAGACAAAGATAATTTAATAGATTTTCTTTTTTTAAAAAAAGACTACGGAATTTAAGCACTCTTATAAAAACTCTAATCTTAGAAAGCAAACTTTTGTTTGAAGCTTTATTCATTCATTTCGTTGGTAATGAGAAAACCAACTCGAGGTTCAAACCTTGAAACAAACAAAAGTTGAAACTCTTGCTTCACGGCAATTAGGAAGAAGAAAACAAGTTGATATGGATTTTTCATTTCAAGAAAAAAAAAAATTGAAAGGGAAGAAATAAAAGGGATGAATAAGTGTGAAAAATGACACTTACATATTTGGAAATTGAAATTAGAGAAGACCAACTGTGATTGTAATGCTCGAAACCCACTTGAAACAAAGCCGGATCCAATTGATATTTATAGGCTGTTTAATAAAGGATTGTACTCTGTTCTTTCTTTCTCCGTGTGTTTGTGTTCACAATTTCACATCCCCTGTTTTCAGTCAAATGCCTTTTCCCAGTCTCAGTTGCCTTTTCCCATTACTTCTTCTTTTTTAGAAACAGAGTAGTTTCACGGTAGCCAGCTATGAATATGAAGCTGTTTAAATTTCCTTTTTTTTTCAGATGTGGTGGGCATACTGCGTATGAGAATTGAAGAAAGAAGAAAAAAAAAAAATTATTTAGGTAAAATTTATGGTAAAAAATAAAAATTATCATTAGATTTTGCGATACTATCAAAACTCTTTAAAGAGTACAAAGCTCACATAAAGCCATTAGAAAATTTGTTTGCTCTTGCTTTCATCTCCAATTTTTATTTATTTATTTTTTTTTAAGGTTAAATTGCAAATTACACTCCTAAAGTTTGGGGTTGATTGGATTTTACACCTTGAAGTTTCAGAATTTGGATTTTACTCCCTAACGTTTGAGAGTGTTTAGATTTTATACCCTGATATTTCAGAATTTGGATTTTACCTCATATTTTAGGGGTGTTTGGATTTTATTCCTTAAAGTTTTGGGGTGTTTGGATTTTACACCCTAAAGTTTCATAATTTGGGAGTGTAAAATCCAAGCACTAGTAAACTTTAGAAGGTAAAATCCAAATTTTGAAACTTTAGGGTATAAAATCCAAACACCCTAAACTTCAGGGGGTAAAATTCAAATTCTAAAACTTCAAGGTGTAAAATCCAAACACTCCCAAACTTTAGAGGTGCAATTTGCAATTTACCTTTTTATTTATATAAACTTCCTTCTTCATTTTTAATTGTTATTTATTTATTTAATTTATTTAATTTTAATTCTTATTTTTCTATTAGGATTATTCTGAAACTTTTTTATGTATATAATGTGTTGAGTAAATATGTGTTAGTAAAAATTTACATTAAATGATAATGAAAATAGTGTGTGATTATTGTAATATAATTTGATCCAATCTTGTAAACTTTAAGTTTTTAAATAAAATGGTGTACTTTAACTTTATATTATATTTCAATGCTAAATCAAAATCTGTTAGAGCACTCACAACAGTGAAGCTAAATAGCTATATAGCTATTTTAGTTTCACCAAAACACAAAAATCCATATTACATTAGTGGAGTTAAAAGGTAAATTTTTTACCTTCATTGCTACAGTGCACATCTATATATGGTTGTGCACTGTAGCTAAGAGCTATAAAAAAATAATAAAAAAAATTACTCTCAGCCGGATTAACATAATATTTGCTTATTTTTATTTTTTATATTCTTTTATTCTCCCTCTTAGACTCACTGTCAAGCTCTCACCTCTCTCTGTCTCACCTTCTCTCAAACTCTCTCAGGCTCACTCTCTCAAACTCTCACCTCTCTATCCACCGGCCTAACTCACCATCACCGCCCAGCGAAGCTCGACATCATCGAGCCACCAACTGACCCACTTCGTTGAACTCCTAAGCCGCCGATCAGTGGGCTTTTGGCTGGGTTGATCAGAATGGGTTTTTTTTTTAATTTTTTTTTTTTATTGGTTGTTGGTGGTGGATCATGGTGGTTTTGGGTTTTAATGGTGCTATGGGTGATGTGAACTAGTGGGTGATCATGGAATGCTGCCGATCCATCTGAGTTTGATCTGAGTTTTTGGTTGGGTTAATCACTGTGGCTTTTGTCAATTGTGGATGATCTAGTGGGCTTTTGGTTGGGTTGATCATAGTGGGTTTTTTTTTTTCTTTTTTGATTGGTTGTCGGTGGTGGATCATGGTGGTTCTGGGTTTTGATGGTGCTGTGGGTGATGTGAACTAGTGGGTGATCATGATGGTTTTGATGGTTGCTATGGATTGTGGATGATCATCGTTGTGTTGTGGGTTATTGGGAAATTAATTTTTATTGGGTTTGATATATTATTTTATTGTAGTGAATATATTATTTTATTGTAGTAGATATATTATTTTATTGTGTTGAAAGTTAAAATAAATCCACTGCTACAGCATGTTTTGTAAAGTGAGTAGGTAAAACAGATAAAGTAACTTTTGTGATGCCAAATAGCTAAATTTTTAGCATCCACTACTGTGGATGCTCTTATATCTCTTGTTCATGTGTGTGTTCACAACTTTACATCTGTCTTTCAGTCAAGTTTACACTTTTGCCTTTACTTCTTTGATGATTAGTCGAGTGCAGTTTTTCCAATCCCCTCGTTTCTTACTCCTATGCTTTATTTTTTTTAAAATTATTATTATTTAAATCAATAGAGGTGGACTAAGAACATTCTCATCAGGTGTGTCAAATTTCAAATATTTGACATTTGACACAACAAAGACCAAAAAACCCCTCTCATTAGATGTTCCAAATCTCATAATTTTTACCGCATGTGAATAGTATCATTCTATCTTTGGAATGGTACAGATTGAGAATACTAAAAAAAAAAAAAAAATTTTATTCATTTCTTTCTTATCCTTTATGGCTTTCTTCTTCTCTCTCTTTCTTTTTCTTTTTCTTCTTTCTTTCTCCGGCACTCCTTCATCTCTGTCACTCTCTTTTCCTCTTTTCTTCTTCTTTCTCCAGAAGCTTCACCTCTCTCTCTCTTTCTTTCTTTTTTTACTTTTTCCTTTTTTCTATCACTTTCTCTGTGCCTCTCTGTCTCTTTTTTTTTTTTTTTTTGTCATTCTCTCTCTATTTCTTCTTTTTTCTCTGCCTAAACTGTTGCCATTGAGATTGGCCGTTGCCATAGAGTTTGGCCTCACTGATCAGGTCGACTGGTGAAGCGCATGTAAGTTTGGCCCTTTTTTTTTTTAAAGGTGGTGTTGGTGGATGTGGGTTTGTACCGGTGATGGCTGTCAGTGTTGTTACGGTAGTTATTGTTGGTGGTCGTTGTTGCAACAGTGGTGGCTATGGGTTTGTTTGATTTGGGATGGGTTTTGTGTTTGTGAATGTGGTGGGTTGTTGCAGATTTTTTTTTTTTTTTTTTAAGGTGGCTTTGGTGGATGTGGGTTTGTGCCGGTGGTGGCTATCGGTATTGTTGCGGCAATGGTTGTTGGTGGCCGTTGTTACGGCAATGGTGGTTGTGCCGTTGTTGTTGTTGTTGATGATGATGGGAAGGAGTTAATATATTATTTTAAGAACAAAGTTTCTCTCCAAACTAGTTTGGAGAAAAACTCTTCAAACTTCTCATATATTTCTTTTTTATTATGAATTTTGAAAATCTAACCGTTGAATTTCATGTTTCTTATGTTCTTAACATGCATATCAAATTTCGCTCAAATCGAATATATTTACTATTTGATCAATTAACTTATTTTTTATTTACAACTTTAGATTACAAAAACTTGAAATTATCACATTTATTTCATGACATAGCAATTGATTTTTGATTTTTTTGAAATTTTGTAAGCATTAAGGATGTAATAAGAATATGCAATTTAACGGTTAGATTTTCAAAATTCACACTCAATATAAATATATATGATGAGTTTGTAGGGTTTCTCTCCAAAGTAGTTTAGAGAGAAACTTTGTTCTTATTTTAATGTGTTGTAAATATTATTTTAATGTATAAAATTGAAGAATAAAACATGTGATGAATGAGATAATGTAAAATGATATGGTAAAATAATAAAGTAGGCTTTTAGTGTGTCAAAATGACATTTTTTTTATAGAAGAGCTGATGGTAATGTTCTAAGTATTCGTCTTGATATATATATATATATATATATATATTTTAATGGAAAAGGGGACTTCTGGGGTGAACTCATTGTCATCGATCTCATGCTACGTGATGGTAAGAATAATACCACGAGTACTATCGGAGCCTTGATGGGGCTACTATTGTGGGCATAATACATTCGTTGAAATATCACTGCTTGAACCGTCTTGAGATTTGGGTTAATTGTCAGATGCTATCAAAAAATTTTTTTTTAGATATTCAGTTTACTCTATAAGCTTAAACAAACATCATTTAAACAATTTGAATATTCTATTGCTCTTTCTTCTCCATCTTAAACTTTTGTTTATCTATCACTAGCCACTAGATACTCTTTCGCGCATATATTTGGCATAACCTAATTTGGTCCCTTCTCCATCTCTAACAGTTATTTATTTACATTGGCTACTAGAAATTCTTCCGCGTATATAATTGCCACAATGTAAGACATATGCAGTTAAGATAAGCTATTGAAAAGAAGCAAGGACTTAGAAGAGCATGGATATTTTTTAAAACAGAGTAAATTGTCCTATGAGCTTAGGTAGAAAGTTGAATTTAAAAAAAAATAAAAAAAAAAATAAAAAAAAAAGGAGCTTATGATAACCCCAACCTCAGAGGCAGATTGGATTAATTTTCATTTTAGTTTTTTTTATTAACAAAAATTATCATTTTAGTTTCACAGCCCCTGTTCTTAGTCAAGTCAACAACTTTTCCTGGGCCACCCTCAAGGGAATTTATTCCTTTTCCCACTGCTTTTTTTAGAGCTTTAGCTTGGTACTCACTCCTTTCCTTTATTGCTTTTTTCTTTTTCTTTTTCTTTTTCTTTTTCTTTTTTGAGTCGATGGAGGAGGACAAGGTAGTTTCGTGGTAACCAGTTATCAGCTAGCCTATGACTACGAACCTCTGCTTAAATTACTTTTAAGAAATATCTATTACATTCACCCATTTAAATACAAAGTACAGACGTTCAATTTTTTGAACTAAAATTATGACTTGAAATAATTGAAAATTGTAACTTTCTGTGCAAAAGTGACAATTGTGTGAACCATGTGTGTAAGTGTGTAAAATAGACATTTTCAGATTTGGTGGGGCGGATCACATATGAGATATTTCCATTAAAGAGAAAGTTTCCTTCCTAGTCTTGTCGTTAGAGAATTGAAGAAAGAAAATTCATTTTTATTTAGCTAAAATTTATGGCAAAATACAAAAATTATCATTAAAACTTTTAACAATACAAACAAATGAAAGTTCTATCTTAATCATTGATAATGATTAAGATAATGATTCCCCCCACTATCTTAATCATTTCCTGTAAAGAAAGAGACTCACACAGATGGAATGAAAGTTCTTGTATTACTTCAACATCAGAGTACAAGATAATTAGCTAACTATATCAATATATAGCATAACAGAGCAACAAGAAAAAGGCGCCAAAACAGCAAAAATAAGTAACTCCTAACAACTTAACTAACAGTCCAATTCAACTAATCAGTGCTTGACAGCTGGACTTCCTAACAATATTCTTTCTTTCCTTCATACGTGCTAACTGTGCTGAATTAGCTGATGTCGTTTTCTTCTTTCTTTTGTCGTTTGCTTGTCGTTTAGCCACAACTTCAGCTTCAACATTTCCTCTTTCTTTTTTTACCTTTTCTTAGAATTATAAATAAATAAATAACTAAAATGGACAGATTAATTTCATGGTGACCAATGATGGAGCTTATAATTGAAATTTTATTAAGATGTGAACACGTGGCAATTATTTGATATATGTCATTCTTATTAGTCTCCTCATTTGGACTTGGGAAAATTGGTCGCTGTTTTTTATTTTTTTAAGAAAGATATACCTTGTATAGTTTATTTTATTTTTACCTTCCTTATTGAGAAAATTTTTAAGTACTCCCCATAACATAGTGCTCAATTTTCTAACATTTATGATGGATCCTGCATAATTCCTACAAGCATGAGTTTCTCTTTTCCAAATAGAGGTAGAAATTTTATTGAATAGAATAATGAAAGATTACATCAAATCACAGCAGTACGGTGCTTCCCCATGCCACAGTTGAGGGACTTAATATAGTACTAGGCATGTTTAGCCAAACACAGTGGTCATCTAATGTTTTTAGTTAGGTTGAATTTAAGATATATATATTATTCATTCCTATGGGATGACACATAGGAGTGAACAATTCGTTGAATATGTTATCATAATTTATGACTGACCTTTTCGTGTGTATTTGATTTTATAGATATACACACGCACACACTTAAAGATACATATAACAAAAATTTGTGGCAATTCTATCTTCACTCTTACAAAAATAGCAAAAATGGTATGAATGTAAGGTTTAAATCTTAAAACTCTAAAATCTTCCACAACCAAAACATTGGAAAGAGTTCCCAAAAAAAAATACTGAAATTTTTTTCCTCTTTCAGGTTGTGAGAAATGGAATGGTGATATTATTGTATTTTCCTTCCATACGTTGGATAAAAATTAGCATTAGCCAAACTAGACTCCTTGGGAACATCTTACCAATAAAAAATCTTGTCTATTCAACTCAATAAACTCTGAAGTCTAGACTAAATATCTCCATCAAATATCCTCTCTTTTGCTTTTGATGCCGGAAACGTCAACATAAATACAACTAAGCATTCAAAATGGTTTAGTCTAATATTTTGTCCATTCAACTCAATTGGACACCAATTATTTCAGTCACAAATAATTATAAGGTTCTCAATTTTCATACTATATGATCAAGTTGAACATGGAATTTAGTTGTAGGAAGGTGTAAAAATAAAACCAAATATATAGAAAGGTAGAATTTTTTTTTTTTTTTTTTTTTTTTTTTTTTTTTTGGTACTAGTAACATGTTTTTCCCAATTTGTGAAAATAGTTTTAAGAGCAAGCAGAAATGCTTCTACAGTAGACCCTGTCAGTAATCCAATCCAAAGACCCTTTCCTTTCAAGTGTACAACGAAGGCCAAAACAACACCTACTGGAACCCCAACCAAATAATATGCCTCAAGATTTACATAGGCTCCAATATCCTGCCAGCCACTTCCTCTAGGGACCCTGATGCATATATAGCACAAAATAACTTTGTGAGTTAATGGCAAGCAATATCAAGGAAGAATCACCACTTCTACATTGGTATCATATGCTGGTCTATTTTGAAGAAATATACACAATATGATTATAATGATATAAGTCTATTTTATAACCCAGAAAGAAGATTACTTCCAAGAGTAAGCTTTTTTAAATCTTTACACTCCATTAGTTAACTTTTTAATTGCAAAGAAATATTCTAAATGAATAATGAACTAATGTGTATTTGATAGTATAGCTATAGTATCGCGTGAATTGATAAGAATTAAGAAGTTATAATTTTCCAAAGTTTAGCTCCAACTCAAATGTGAGAAAGTTACCTGAAAGATGACTATTGAGAGACAAAGCAAAGGACCCATATCTGCAATTTCCTTCTTACTGCGAAAGGCATAGACCAAAACATTATGGCAGAAGAAGAGAATCACGGCTACAATAAATCTCTGCAACTACAAGAACCATTATAACAGTCATTTAGCTGCTTGTGCATTCCCAGCTCCCAACTCAACCTTACTGTTGCCGCAAATCCATATGGTATGTAGTAGAACAAATTAGAAATTTTGAGACTACATGCAGTGAAAAATTAGAAGCATTCTATTGTAATCTCATATGGTAAATATGGAAAAGAAGCATACCATAGCGAAAGCACTAAAGTCTCCAATTTTGGATTAGGTAAAAGCCCAGAAAGCAAAATAAGACCCTCAAACGACCACCATCAAGAGGATTATGATTGGCATGCAGAAAAATGCTAAGAGACTCAATACATGTAGCCAAAAAATGAATACTACAAAAATCTTGAAAGAAAGAACAAAATAGAAAATTACCAAACCATTGCAGCCAAAGCAACAGCAAAGCAAAAATAACTCCCTCATGCTAAAGAAGACATCCTTTGAGAATACGGGACGAGTTTTCTCACAAGCAAAAGAGTACTTCATGTATACCCCAAGCATGAGCACATCCAACAACTATGATGAAGCAGAGGCTAATGCAGCTGCACTGCTTCCAAATTTTGATTTAAAAACGAGAATCCAACAAAAAGGTATATGGAAACATAGAGCTGCAAATGAACTAAAGAGCACTGGAAGGATCAGGCTCTGAATCTGGTAAAAGCAAATTAGTGGCTGAAGTATAGCTTATGCAAACAGGTTAGGGATGAGGCATACACAGTATGTCTGCTATATGTGAGATTGTTGGATCTTGTCCTATGAGTATTAGTAATTTGTCTTTGAATATCCATAGGATATATATAGGGATACAAACCAGAATAAGAGAGATGATGATTAGCGGTCACAAAAAGTCTCTAGTGCATAGGATAGTAATTTGTCTGCTCCATAGGCTTGTCCGCATAAAGTCTCTAATGCACCAGCCATCCCGCACTGCTTAGCGGTCACAAAAATTCACTTATCATCATGATTGAATTATATTCATTAATCTGACATTTAAGATTCTCATACTAGCCGACATCTATGGTAACATAATAACAATGATATAATGATGAAAACAACAACAATAACTATAGATTTGATAGGCATTTGACAAAGAATTATTCTTTTGATTAACTAATTTGTATAAGTAAATAAACAGATTTTAGGTTGTTAGTTTTAGTCAAGTTAATCAAGTTCAATCATGCTTGTCAAGAAGCTTGAGCTCTACCAACACAAAAAATAGATAGTGCATTAGGATGCACTTTGCTGATTGCTTTCTTGCTGAAAGTCTAAGAATGAAAATGAGTTTTAGTCCTACTTTTATTATTTTATAAAATACACTTTATTCCTTGCCTTTAGGTTAAACCGTTTTACCTTTAATGCTTTTTTCAATGTTATAGTTCATCCATTGTGCTTTAGGGTAAAGTAAAAAAATTAATATTTTTGTTGTTATTTTATTTATTTATTTATTTTTGGTAGAAAAAGATGTAACATAAAAAAACAACTAAACAGGGGAAACAGATACAGGACACAGCCTGTTTACATACAGCCCACGGCAGTCAGTTTCAACGAAGGGAAAAATGCCCACAAGAGGACTAGAAAAAACAACAAAATCAGTTTCCATGGACGCTCCTAGCTTCCCCAATTGGTCCGCACACATGTTTGCTTCTCTATAAACATGTCTAAAACTTACTTGGGGGATCTGACTTGCCAAATGTCTGCAATCCTCCATCAATGAAGAAGTAACAGCATTAGATTTAGTTTGGTTTGAAAACGCATCCACCAAGGCTATGGCATCCATCTCCACAATTAGTGCTTGGACCTGGGCTTCCACACAAAGGATTAGCCCATCTCTAAGGGACCATAACTCAGCTAGGAAACTATTCACTGGACCAATTTTCTTGGCATATCCAAGCACCCAATTACCCTGTTCGTCTCTAGCCACACCTCCACCTCCAGCCAATCCGAGAGAATCAACTGAAGAACCATCTGTGTTGAGCTTCTTCCAGCCGATACTGGGCTTCCCATCTAATGCTTTTCAACACCACTCTTTTTGCTGTTGTGTGACTACTTGCACAAAAATTATATTCCATGGCTCAGCCCAAAATCTCCTTAGCAACATTCGAGTTTTGCAGTTCACCTTTGAACACATGATGATTTCTATTTTTCCAGATCATCGATATTGCAAACAAAAATACCTGAAACCACGGTAGCTGACCTAAAATCTATGGTGCTCAGAAAGTCAAAGGCTAAATCACAATGTTGAAATATCAAAAATTTCAAGCACCGATCTCAAAAGGAGATGTATTATCCAAAAAGGAACAAATGTCATGAATTATACAGAAGCCAAATGAAAAGCTTCTAAATTTTCTAATCATTCTCTTGTGGGAGGTCATATATGCTCATTTCTATAATTGAGATAGACTACTTGATTTTGTATCAGATGTGTATGACTTGATTGAATTGATCATTGAAGCTTCATTCTAGTCTAAGGACTATTCCACACTTGATCCACACACACAACACACAAGTTTAATGTTCAATGAATGCCTATTTCATTTGTGTGGTTATACATGTTCAAATGTGATGTGTGTGCTCAAACATATGTGGATCAAACCAAAAAGATTTTCTTTTTTTGTTCTTTTTGTTTGCTTTTGGAAGTGATTTGTATCACCTATGTTTTTCAAAGTTTTTCAAGTTGTTTTTGTGTGAAAAACATGTTTTCTGGGTGTTTTCGTGACCCATTTCATATGTAAGCTCAACTGGGAGTTAAATGGTCCAAATCTCATGTTTTTCAACTTTGTACAGAGAGTTTTGCGAGTAGCCCGCGAGTAAGGCTTACCCGTGAAAAATTTCGCAAGTACTTTCGCAAGTTAGCTTCCCGCGAAAATTCCCAAATCAGCTTTTTAAAGGGCATTTCGTGGGACATTTGTTTTAAACTTCTCCCATCTTCGTCCAAACCCCTATTTTAATGCTTTAATATCAAAACCCAACTAATTTCAAGTGTTTTAAATTTCATAAACATATCTAAGGTAATCTTTAACTCTTTTCATCGATTTTGATCCTTAGATTATGCTTTTTGGGGTTTTATGTCCATAGTTGAGATTTTCTCAAATGGGAGTTGGAAAACTTAATTTTTGCAAATCTTTTTGATTGGGCTTTGTTTTAAATGATGATTTGCTTTGGATGTTGGCCCCTTGTGGCAAAAATAACATGTATTTAGGCAAGATTTTCATTGTTCTTGCATTGTTTAACATACATGTGTAGTGTGTGCACTCTAAGTGTTTGATAAAATGCCCAAATGGCATTTTCTCATTGTTTTGGACTCCAATGAGTACCAAACTTTGGGGATCACCATAATTATTCATGTTTATCATGTTTTGATCATTGGTGGTGTATTTTATGCACTTTTTCTCGTGAGTGCTTATTCATGCATTGGTCATGCATCTCACATGCACACTAGATGCACCTTTGCTACACACACTTTAACACTTGACATGTTTTGCACTTCTCTCATGCTAGTCAAGTCTTTTTAGACCTTTTAGCACTTAACATGTTCTTGTGTCTTTGTCATGCTTAGGTTTACATCATGTTTCATCATCCTTAGCATGTCATGTTCTTTAAGCTTTGTAGCATTTTTTTGATGTTTTTGTCTTATGTTTGAGCTTCATTTTCTCATTCATCTTGCACCCCTCATGCATCATACCCTTGCTCATATCTTCTTTTCTTTCCCTCATTCCTCTTGATTGTTTTGTCTATTCGTGACAAAAAGGGGGAGAGTATACCAAAGAGTATACAGGTTTGTGTCGTCATTTCTATATGAGTCATGTGCACACTCTTAGGGGGAGTAATTCTATCTCGTGCACATTCATAGGGGGAGAAAGCTATAGGGGAGATGCATATACTAAGGGAGAGAAGACATTTTCCTTGTTTTGTTTTGGTTTATATTAATCTTGTGCCTTAGTAGGATCTTGTTCCTAGATGCATATACTTCATGTATTTTGCATTGGTCGAGTGTTGGACATGCTTTTATCCTTATGCTATTGTGCTTTATTGATTGCATGTTCGGATGATCATTTGCTTTGCTATATGATCATTGTGGTCATTTCCATATGACTGTCATGTGTTTGATCAAGTTGTTCATATGTTTCACAACATATTTACTTGATCGCATTTTACTTGTTACATTATACTTGTCCTTTTATCACTTGATTTACCTTGAGGGTCTAATGTGTTTTGTGCAAGTGTTTCAGGTTATAGGTATATATGTTCCAAGTGCTACATAGCTTCTAGATTTAGTTGTGAGTGAGTTTTGCCATTATTCCCAAACTCACGTTTAAGTCTGGAGTCTGTTATAGGGTGTTTTGTCACAGAATAACCAAATGGGGAGATTGTAAAGTTGTGATTTACAACTATGTTCTATGTTGGCTTTATTCCATGACCAAAAGTGTTGTAATTGCTTTAACTTTGTTCCTTAAATTTTGTGGAATTTTATTGTATTGGGTTTAGTATTAAGTTGGTGAAGACTCAAGCTTAAATAAAGAATCAGTGGATTTCGCGAGAAGCTCGCGAAAAGCTAAACCACAAAATAGCATGTGAGGAGTACATGACTGGAAGCTGAAAAGTCGTGCCAAGCTGTCGTTTTTGCGAGTGTCTCGCGGGTAAGGCCTTCCCACGAGACAGTCGCGAAACATTCTGCCTAAAGGATTTTTATGTGTGAATTTCTTACCCTTCACCCATACTATTTATACCCTCATTACTCACAAATGTAAGAGAGACCATTCAGAGAGAAAAACCCTAGATAGCTTTTCTACAACACACACACCCATCTTTTTGAGAGAGAGCTACTCATCTTTAGTGAGAATTAATTGTAGCTTCTTCTCCTTCCCTCTCCCATTATCATACCTTGAGAGGAGATTTGTACGCAAACACAATCCACACCTTTTCAGAGTGTAGTGAGTAATTTTGGTGTTATTGGGAAGCATTGGACAATGCCAAGGTTGGCAGATGGAACATAAAGCTTATTGTGGGATCCGGAGAACTAAACAAGACACGGTTCCGAGAAGCCTTGTTGGAGTAGGAGCTTGGAGGGCTTAGGTATAGAGGGTAGATTAGGTTTGGAGGGTCTCTTGCTTACCCATGTATCCCAACTGATTGTCTAGTGGATCGATTACCGCTTGGAGGGCGGCGAAGAGGTTTTTCGCCGAGTTCTTCGGTTTCCTCTTCAATAACACATCAACGTGTTATCTATGTTTGCATTCTTCTTCCCTACTCTTTTACATTTCATTTTACTGCTGTGATTATTTGAATATGTGTTAGAGTAGCTTGTTTGTTTATCCGCTCACATTTACACTATTCCGCACTTAGAATTAAGTTAGTGTAAAATCTATCGAGCCGTAACTTTAATTTGGGGGTCTAAACAAGCTCTTGTGTTTTTAACACATTTTCAAACACATCTATGGCAACAATTATGGTTTCGGATTGCGAATATGTATAAGTAAATTAACATATGTTAGATAATTGATTTTAGGGAAGCTGATAAAGCCCATATACTAAGCAAGCTAGCGGAGGTTGAGACAAGCACAAAAAAGGTCTAGTTTCCACTGACCAAAGTTTGGGTAGCCCAATACTCAATTGAGCTGAACATTTTTGGAGATTTTCTATGGATACATATATTTCAGGAGTAGCTGATTCCAGCCAAATAGAGAAATTCTCTACTTTTCAATAAGTCCACAACACTTTTAATTTTTAAATTCCTTCCCCTTTTACTTTTTAAGTCTTTTGGCGTGGCACAACAACAACTGCACTAGTCACTGATTCTAAAATAGTACATGCTAGTAATTTCCTAGTGAGAAAAAGATCCCCACCAAGATGGTGGTCGCAATAAGCAGCAAAAGGCGGAGACAGAACTAACATGAGAGAGAGAGAGAGAGAGAGAGAGAGAGAGAGAGAGAGAGAGAGAGAAATTCTCTAAGCAATGTATTCAAAAAGACAAATCAAAATCATGGAAATAAAACTATAAAATTAGATGATAATGTAATCTTTTGAGATTAAATGCAACATTAAAATACAGGACCACAAGTTGAATTTTTTTAGCATATAATAGGATTATATGAAAATTTTAAACAAAAAGAAAAGAAAATTTATATATAAATTTTTTTTTTTTTTTTTAGTGAACACTAAAATTTTCATTAGTTGACAAAGAAAGCAATATAGCATCATTTAATTTAGTAAAAAAATGGGTGCCTTGGTCGGTTTTGTATGTAGGGAATTTAACCCGAAATCCTAACCTGTGAGAAACAAAAAAATATATATATATATATATATATATATATATATATATATATATATATATATATATATATATATATATATATATATAGAAAACACATGCCAAATAAAGCAATCAAACGCACAAGACAATATTTACGTGGTTCGGCAATTTGCCTACGTCCACGGAGTTACAGAGATTTCACTATTATCAAGGAAAAGTACAATACACAATGCGACTACAAGATTTTTTCACTCTATAAAAAATATGGCAACCGACTCACAATAATAACCCTAATCACCAAAGTCGGTTCCACAATGGGCTAAACGAGCCAAAAAAAATTTCCCGGGGGCATTGCCCCCAGACCCCCAACAGGTGGACTAAGCCTCAATAAATCTCTTATTAAATCTCAATAAATCTCGTATGTAGGGATATATCACTTGAATACATTTCCAAATCATTATAACCAAAACCATATATAAATTCAATACAACATACCAGCCAGACTGACAGAATTGCTTATGCACATCTAGTAGCCATAGCCTCAACTAAAATACTCTTGTGAAAATCCTCCCCATTTAGCAGGTAGACAAAGTATAAACAGAACACGAGTGTCATCTTCTGCTAACATGTTAATCGTTATCATCTGCATATGTGTGAAAACTTGAGTTAGTATGGTACTATAATCAAAACAAAAAATAATAGCAATTTACTCATTAATAATCAGTATAATTGGAGTCCCTCCTTGCATTTTCTAGAAGGCATGTCACCAATGATTATGAAGTATAGACAAGGTAGAGACTACACAGTCTCTAGTTTTCACGTTAAATAAATTTGAGGATAATTTCTCTTGCTTCGGCCAACATTACACAAGGTGAATATGAAAATTAGCATAATACTTGGACACTTACAAATGGGATGCCATAATAGGTTTGAGCCACCTACTTTACCTAAGCAATTTTGCAGCTTTACTATGGATACATATATTTCATTAGCAATTGGTAAATCTAAAGGTGTGCCTTCTAATCTACACTGATAAAAGCAGGGCATTAGCACAAATGCAGAAGCGATTGGAATGTAAAGAAAGCTGAAGTCTCCAATACGACAACACATATGGTTGGTCTGAACAATCAAGTAAAATAAGTGGCAAGCCACAATCAAGAAGTGGTTGGTCTAATTGTAAAGAATCTAATGGTGGAGTAACTTTCGTGAGAGTCCTTGCCAGTCTCTTGTTTTGCAGTTATTTATTTATTTATTTATATTTTTAATTTTTCTTCTTTTAAGAATAAGAAATTTCATTAACAATAAACTTAAGAAAGTAGAAACATAAATTGCTCTCTATTATTATCTTATCTACTAAAATACTCTCACTGATATATCCCCACTCTAGCTTTGAAAACCTGAAACATCAATAAAAATCCAACTAAGCATTCAAAACTAGTTAAGTCTAAAGGCCTAGCACGTTTCAATTACCACCAATTTTAATAAAATATATATTTGACACCAATTACTCTAGTCTGAAATAGTTAGAAGGCTTCGAAAATTCATGCTATATGATAAAGTTGACATCAATTGCAGTATAAAGAAGAAGACGAATTAGAAGAAAGGAAGGAGGGTGGGGGCACAATTTTGTAGAAAGGGAGAATTTTTGTACTAGTAACCTGCTTTTGCCAATTTGTGAAACTTGTTCCATGAGCAAACAAAAATGCTTGTACATTTTAGTGATATAAATAAATAAGCTTATATAATAGACCCTGTCTCTAAATTCAATCTGGAGGACTTTCAAGGATTTAACAAAGGCCACAACAGCACATACTGGTGTCCCAACCAAATAATATGCTCCAAGATAGACATAGGCTCCTCTATGTTGCTAGCTGATTCCTCCAGTGATATAAAGGAAAATTAATCACTACTTCTACATTATGTTGATATGCTGGTTTTTTTGAAGAAAGATATTAACAATATAATGGTTAGGCCGTAAGGCCCGTAAGTATCAAGTAGGCAAGTCCCAGGAAGAAGATTACATCAAGGGTGAAATTGTTTGAAGCTTTTAGAAGTATTTGTAGACTTTTTAATTGTAAGTACATATTCTGGAATAAAGATTGAATTAATGCTTATCTGATCATATTGTGTGATTGAGGAAAAAAAAAAAAGTAATAGCTTTTAAAACTTTGCCAAAATTCACAACTCATGCTCTCATGTAGATTAACTCAAATACACTACATGAGCTAAATGTGAAAAAGGTACCTAAAAGTATAGCTTGTAGGCAATACGATAGCAGTAGGCTCAATTTAACTTTACTTCATCCTATGAAAACCTAATTGTAAGGTTGAATTTAATCAACCATCTTATTGGCTTTATTCCATCCCAAATTTACTTGTATTTCAGCATTTATTAACCCTGTATTTAGGTGGGTTTTGTTCTAAGGGTAGTGAGTGAGATAGAGTGTTGATTTCTCAAGAGTGTGCAAGAAAACAGAGACTCATGTCTTGATCTCGCGGGTGTCTCGCGGCTTCAAGCCGCCAGACGCAGCACACTGCCAAGCGTGCCAGAAGGTGAACAGTCATGCTAGCTAGAGCACTACAGGACAACTGGGCATACGGTTATCTCGTGACTGGATCTCGCGACTCAGTCAAGTCGCGAGGCCAAGCTGCGAGTCACCCCTGTTTTGAAAAACCTAACGTTTCACATTCTCTTCTCACCTCAGTATAAATACCCCTTATACCCACAAATGAAAGAGAGCTTCCAAAGAGAATTTTGAGAGACAAACTCTAAAGAAAAACAAGATTGATTCACCTACAATCTATACATTAGAGTCTCTTCAAATTCCTCAACTCTCTTCCTCTCCATTGTCAAATCTTTGAGAGGTATTTTACCAAAACCTTGTTCTCACCATATTCATCACTGTGAGAGGGTTGTTTGGTGTTCTGGGAAGCAGTTAAGAAGGAACCAATCTACATTAGTTGATGCTACGGTATAGTAGCGGAATCCGGGAAGTTAGAAAAGAAAAAGGTTCGGCGCAACCTCATTGGAGCAAGAAGCTTAGAGGGTTTAGGTGCACTGGGTAGATCAGGCTTGGAGGGTCTATTGCTGTCCATGTATCCCAACTATATTTTCTAGTAGATTGTTTACCGCTTGGAGGGCGGCGGAGAGGTTTTACGCCGAGAGCTTCGGTTTCCTCTTCGATAACACATCGCGTGTTGTCTTTATGTTTGCATCTTCCTTCCCTTTTATCTTTGCCTTTTATTATCTGTTGTGGGTTGTGATTTTAATTTGGGTTAGATAGTTTATCCAATTCTATATTATAGCTTGTGCTCATTTTCCGCAGACTAGTTGTTTGACATAAAGCTTGAATTGGTTAATTTATAAATTGGGAGTCTAAACGTTCAAGGGTGTTTATACATATATTTGAACTATCACTTGGTATCAGAGTGGGTACACTTCTAGTGGTTTCATTACCATTGTGTGATCCTTGACTCCCTATTCAGATGGATCAGTCTCAATCCCTAAATGCACCTCCATATTTTGATGGTAGTAATTATACTTTTTGGAAGGTTCGCATGAGAGCTTTTCTATGTTCTATTGATGAATCTGTCTAGGATGCTATTGAAATAGGTTGGACTAGGCCTAAGGAAGCCGAATCCACAAGGGATAAGGCAGCACTCGCTGCATCTAATGCTAACAGTAAAGCACTCAATGCTATTTTCTGTGGTGTGTCTCCAGATGAATTTCACAGGATCTCTCACATTACCATTGCTAAAGAAGCATGGGAGATATTGGAGACCACTTACGAAGGCACGAAGAAAGTAAAAGACACCAAGTTACAGATGCTAACCACTTGGTTTGAGGAGTTAAAAATGAGTGAGGATGAGTCCTTTGACTCTTTCTATAGCAAGCTGAATAAGGTGATTGTAAGCAAGTTCAATTTGGGAGAGAAAATTGAGGATTCTAAAATTGTAAGAAAGATCCTTCGATCATTGCCGGAAAGTTTTCATGCTAAAGTGACAGCGATTGAAGAGAGCAAGGACCTTGATGACATCAAAATCCAAGAGTTGGTTGGCTGTCTTCAGACTTATGAGATGTCGCTGCCCAATCAACAGAAGAGTAAATCTCTTACACTTAAGACCATTAATGAGAAGGTGGAAGACCATGACTCATCAGGAGAAGAAGTGGTTGACAAAGATGTTGCATACCTTGTAAAAATTTTTCGAAAATTCTTGAAATTCAAAAATAATGGCAAATTTGGTGATAAAGGAAAATTCCAAGGTTCAGGAAGGGAGAAAAGGGAATTCAAAAAGAAAGATGGAAAAGAGTCCCAATCTACACAAGGTGTCACTTGTTTCGAATGTAACAGGCATGGACACTTTAAGAAAGAATGTCCGAATTATTTGAAATCGAAAGGCAAAGTGTATGCCACGACATTAAGTGACTCGGCCTCATCTGACTCAGAATCTGAAGAAAGCTATGATGTAGAGGGGAACTATTTAGCTTTTATGACTATTGCCCATGTTGAGTCTTCAGACGAGTTGAATCTGCTCAGATGAGTTGAATCTGCTTGTACGAGACCTTGGAGAACATAGTGATGAAAAATCACTAGGAGTTGTTGAAGAATCAGATGCTGAAGAGGATGAAAGCATAGCCAATCTTCAAGAGAATTATAACTCACCCCTGGAGAAGTCGGGTGAGTACACAAAGATGGCCATGGCAGTTGTGAGAAAAATGAAGAAGGCAGAGGAGGATTATAAAAGTCTCCTAATCTGATATAGGGAGGCCAAATGTGAGATAGAAACACTGAATGGTGAGCTGTCAGAAGCTTACACAAAAGTGAAATTTCTTGAGCAAGAGGTTGTGTAAGCGAATGCTAAATAGTGAGGGTCACCACCAAGAAGCTAGATGATGTTATTTTATCTCAAAAGAGCTTTTCAGACAAATCCGAATTAGGATATACCAGAGGAAGTAGCTCATCTGAAAATGTCACTAAAGAAGTAAAGTTTATAAAGGCCAAAGAATCAGCTGATGTTGGTCATACTGCTGAGAAGCCCAAGATAGAGGAGAAGAGAAATGTGGGGAACGAACGGTTGTTGAATTCACGTAATCAATCTATGGGCAGGTCTGAATCCCGAGCCAAGTCTCGTCCATGACCACAAAGAGGTCCTAGATCAAATTATGTGTGTCATCATTGCGGACTTCAAGGGCACACTCGATCAAATTGTCAAAAGCTGAGAGCAAGAAATAGTGCAACTCCTCAAAGGTCATGAGGACCTAAAAATGATAGAAGAAATTGGGCTGGTGAACCATCAAGAGATCAAGACGGTGATCCCGGAATGATGAACGTGATAAAGATGATTGGTGCATTCACCAACTGTTTGGAAAGCTTCACACGAAGGTTTGAAAGCCCTAACTCCCGTACCCAATCCTATAAGAAAATCACCCCAAACGCAAGTGATGTGTGGGTGAAAAATGGTACTCATGCATAAGCATTATAACATGTCCATGCATTAATACTTCCTATGCTTTGTGACGATATTTGATTGTTTGCTTGCTGTTTATGTTGATGGTTGTTTGTTTGTCTATTTGTGCATACTTTTGGTTTTCTTTTTGTTTTTGATCAATCTTTTTCTTCTTGTGTCAAAAATCCAAAAATCACATAAAAATTAGAAAATCAAAAAGTTTGATTGATATTGTTGAGTTTTGTCTCATAACTTGTTTTGCCTTGTACCTTTATGTTAATGGCTTTGTGCATTTTCGAGCATAACTTGTTTCTTTACACTCTTATCACTGTGGGAAAAATCTTGAAATCTATGTGATTGTTGTAAATAGATCTTCAAACTTGTCATGAATGATTAGTGAATGATTATGATGATCTTGAGACATGCATAGACTTGCTTCTATATATCTTCCTACTCTTTATTTTTGTTTTTGCTAAAAAGAGCTCACCAAATGTAAATCTCCAAATGAAAAGAGATATTGATCTGCAAAAGTCTATCGCACATACTAGTATTCGACTAAGAAAAAGGGAAAGCGAACAAAAATTAAAGTAAAAGTTTATTCAAAAAGCCTAAGGCTATCTCATCAAGATGAAATATCTATTATCACTCTCACAATGAGAGGTGATTGTCTTGAAATGATCAAAAAGATCAAATGTTAAGATTGAAAGTGGAGTCAAATGTAAAGCTCCATGTTATGTTATCAAGTTTTGTGGGAGGTCATATATGCATACTTCTATAATTGAGATGGGTCACATGATTTAGTGCTAATTGTGTATGCCTTGGTTGAATTGATCATTGAAGCTTCACATTAGACTAAGGACTATCTCATTGTTGATATCCACACACAACACACAAGTCTATGTTCAATAAATGCCATATTCATTTGTGTAATTGTACTTGATGAAATATGTTTTCACATGCTCAATCTTTGTTGATTCAAGCACAAAAAGATTTTTGAGTGTTTTAAGTGTTTTTGGAAAGTATTTTTTTCTTTAAAACTGAAAAAATTTCAAAAATCTCTTTTGCCTTGTTTTGGCGACTCAGTCGCAGGTTAGTCAAGTCGTGGGCCTCAGTCGCGAGTTCGCGGGTCAATTTTGGTGACTTGTTCACGGGTGGAAGGTCCAGTCGCGAGGGTTACTTAGAGATTTTCGCGGCTCAGCTCGCGACTCCCTCGCGGGTAGACCTTCCAATCGCGAAAAACACTTAGAAATTTTTTTTCAAAATTTTGTCTTTGAGTGTTTTGGCGGCTTAACCTAGCGACTTGTTGGCGACTCACTTAAATCACGAAAAACGCGTGTTTGGCAAAAATAGGGGCAGTTTTAAATCTTTTTTAGTTTTCCCTCGAACTTTTGTGACTATTCATCTTCTCTCTCAACTGTCTCCTTCCCAAATACTCCGTGTACCCATTTTCAAACTCCATTGTTGCTTCATTTCTTCTCAAAATCATCAAGAAAAGGTATGGGTTTTATTTTCCTCATCTAATATTCCCTGTTTAATGAATGTTTTTCTTGCCATTTGAGTAGATAATGTATTCGAAACATTCTTCTCTTTGTTTGATGGGTATGGCTGGTTGTATTTGTTGTTGCTTTCATTCGTTTTCATATTGTTGGTCACACTGTGTTTTTTCTTTGTTCTGTTATTTGCCTGTTGTTGATTTTCAAACTCTTTTGATAAATGGGTTTGGTTCTTTTCGTGACTTACTCCATTCATTTGTGTGTGTGTTGTAGTATGCTTGCGGCATTGGATTACTTATCTCATATTACTGTGTTTTCATGATGACATAACATGTGTGTGATTGCATCTTGAAAGTTTCTCTTTACAACACTTCATTTTTTGAATGTTATGTCTGACTGCCATGTGCTCTATTTTGGGTGTTCTGATCTTTCACTTTGATATTCTATGCATGTTCCTATCCTATCTTATGTGGTCTTATTTATGCTATCCGTTCTGAATGTTCAAATGTTGTCAATCTGTGCATATCATGGTCATGGTAGACAGTCTCATTGACAGTTATTTCTAAATTTGTGTTTCTCTATGCACTATTGCACCTATCTCATTGTGCACTTTAGTATTGATTGTGGTTTTGTTTGAGTTTGACCTGTCTTAAGTTTGTATTTGTGTATACAATCTCTGGTTTACACACTTATTTGCATCTAATCGTGTTAATATTTATCTTGTGTGGTGCTGTTTTTGGCTCTATGCTATGTGTCTATTCTCTTTCAGATGTCTCGTCGATCCTCTAAGGGCAAAGATATTGTTGCTGACGATCCAGCAACCCCAGTTGCTAAAATGACTCGACTTTCATCTCAGTCATCTCAAGACTCCAATTTGGAGAGATTCAGAACCCCGCTTACCTCACACATCTACTCAAACATCTTTGACAAGTCAACTCCTATAGTGGAACAGGTGGTGGAGTTTGACACCTTAGGGACCACTTTTATCCCCCGAATCTTTGAGCCTCGAGATTGGGCAAACTTGTTTGGGAATTTTGTCGATCCAATGGATGAACTGGTTAAGGAATGCTTCTTAAATGCAAGTGATCTTGGAGTTGAACTCATTTTCTGTGTCAAAGGAAAGGAATTTGGCATTTCCTCGAACTCCATTGTCGATATTCTCTGCATCACTAGACCTTAGAATGTGGATCTAACTCCGTACGACGATCGAACTTCAGAGATTCAAGACATTCTACAAGTCCTAGGATCTGATCATGAAGTATCCAATACAAGCACATCCATCAGCATCGCAAAGTTTGCACCAGAGCTGACCACACTAAAGTTGATCATGTTCTCTAATCTCTACCCATTGTACAACACTACTTTCATAAATCTTGGGAGAGCTCAATTCCTTTGTGATCTTATTACAGGAGCCTCCATTGATATCTGTGCTCACATCTTTCAAACCATGAGGAAGACAGCGGTTCGAACTGCAACTCGAGGAATCATTCCATTTTGCAGTCTCATCATGAAGCTCATTCTTCGTGAAGGCATTGTTCCTCCCACAGATGGAAAAATGTTGACCCATCAGCGTCTTATTTTCATGTACACTCTTCAAGCTAGCAGAAGTCACTCCTCTATAACACCAAAGAGTGCACACATCTATCCGGTTACTCCATCTGCTCCTGAGTCAGAGACACCTGTATATACCACACCTACTTCGCGTGTTATTCCTGAAGTTCCACAAGCTAGCATTCCGCAAGCACAGACTGATCCTCAAACTGATAGAGTGGGTAGTTTGCTTGAAAATATTCAGAAACACATTGATGAGATGGTGACACTTCTCTACTCCACAAACAACTATGTTCAAATGCGACTCGAGACCATGGAGAATCAACTGGACGCTATTCAACAGAAGTTGGACGACAGCCTTTAGCTATTCATGCCAAAAAGGGGGAGAGCATTCAGTAAGAGGGAGAAAGCTCAAAGGGAAGTGTGCATAGTAATAGGGGGAGTACACACATCATACTTTTGTTTTAAGTTTTATCCTTTAAACTTATAGGTTTATGTTTTTGGATATTTAGTGTTTTTATGGGTTTGATACACTGTGGTTTTGGTGTATTTTTGTTTCTTACTCTTATCTTATAAACTTGGTTTACTCTTTATATATATTTTTGATGTTATTCAGTATATATTGTGTTTTGTACCCATGTAGCTTATGTAAGCTTTTAGAGTTATGTTTTATGCATGTTTGTAGGCTTTATGGTTTGTACCATGCTTTATACAGCCTTTTATGCTTTGTTTAAATCAGTACTTCTATCTAAATGTCTTGCATTTTATTTTAAATACTGTCACTCTTGTGCCCTTGTAGGATTGTTCCTAGATGCATATACTTAGTGTATTATGCATTGGTTGAGTGTTAGGCATACAAGTAACTTGCTTTGTTCTTGTTATCCTGTATGTTCAAGTGTTCATTCCAAGTGTGAATGAGCACTGTGATCACTACCTTGTGGTGATTACTTGGTTGATCAAGCCATGATTTGATTCTTCACTTCATCTTTGCTTGATCACCTTAAGCTTGTTTCATATGCATTTCATACTTTTCTGTATACAATGATCATGGTGTATTGTTGTGTTTCAGGAGTTTCATGTTCTTATGATTCAAGTACTTCATAGCTTCTAGAGTTAGGTGTGAGTGAGTTTTGCTTAACTGTTCCCAACTCACATGTTAAGTTTAGAGTCTGTTTTAGGGTTTTATCACGGAATAGCCAAAGGGGGAGATTGTAAGGTTGAATTTAATGAACCATCTTATTGGCTTTATTCCGTGCCAAATTTTCTTATATTTCAGCATTTAGTAACCCTGTATTTAGGTGGGTTTTGTTGTAAGGGTAGTGAGTGAGATAGAATGTTGATTGCTCAAGAGTGTGCAAGAAAACAGAGACTCGCAGGTGTCTCTCGGCTTCAAGCTACCAGACGCAGCACACGTGCCAAGCGTGCCAGAAGGTGAACAGTCATGCTAGCTAGAGCACTACAGAACAACTGGGCATACGGTTATCTCGCGACTGGATCTCGCGACTCAGTCAAGTCACGAGGCCAAGCCACAAGCCACCCCTGTTTTGAAAAACCTGACGTTTCACATTCTCCTCTCACTTCAGTATAAATACCCCTTATACCCACAAATGAAAGAGAGCTTCCAAAGAGAATTTTGAGAGAGAAACCCTAAAGAAAAACAAGATTGATTCACCTACAATCTATGCATTAGAGTCTCTTCAAATTCCTCTCAACTCTCTTCCTCTCCATTGTCAAATCCTTGAGTGGCATTTTATCAAAACCTTGTTCTCACCATATTCATCATTGTGAGAGGGCTGTTTGGTGTTCTGGGAAGCAGTTAGGAAGGAATCAATCTACATTGGTTGATGATACGGTATAGTAGCGGAATCCAGGAAGGTAGAAAAGAAAAAGGTTCGGCGTAACCTCGTTGGAGCAAGAAGCTTGGAGGGTTTAGGTGCACTAGGTAGATTAAGCTTGGAGGGTCTATTGTTGTCCGTGTATCCCAACTACATTTTCTAGTAGATTTTTTACCGCTTAAAGGGCGGCGAAGAGGTTTTATGCCGAGGGCTTTGGTTTCCTCTACGATAACACATCATGTGTTGTCTTTGTGTTTACATCTTCCTTCCCTTTTATCTTTGCCTTTTATTATCTACTGTGGGTTGTGATTTTAATTTGACTTAGATAGTTTATCCAATTCTATATTATAGCTTGTGTTCATTTTCCGCACACTAGTTGTTTGATATAAAGCTTGAATTGGTTAATTTGTAAATTGGGGGTCTAAACGTTCAAGGGTGTTTATACACATATTTGAACTATCACTAATAATTGAAACCATATATATCATATCTGATATTGACTAGAACCTATCAAAAAAGGGGGGAAAAAGGAAAGGAAAAGAAAAGATCCTGACTACATTCTCACTATGAAAGAAGGATATGTCACATGAATACATTTCCAAATCATCATAATATATAAATTCATTACAACATATCAGGATTTTTATCCAAAAAAAAAAAAAAAAAGAAATAGAAAAAACACAGTTAGATTGACAGAAATGCTTGTGCACATTCAATATCAGTAGCCTCAATTGAAATTCATCCTATGAAAATCCTCCTCCCTATTTTACAGTCAATCAAGGTATGAAAAGAACATTGGCATCATCATCTGCACACATGTCAATTATAATCTATATATATGTAAAAACCTTGAGTCAGTATGGTACCATAATTATTGACTCATTCCTAATGAGTGTAATTAAAGTTGCTTCTTGACTGTTTTTGAAGGCATGGCTCCAATGATTCTAAAGTATAATCACGTTAGACGTGCCAAAAGAAGTATGCAGTCTATAGTGTTCACATGTCAAAATTTATTTGGCAGAATTCTCTAGAATTTGCAGCACAAGGTGAAAATGAAAATTAGCATAATGCTTGGACAATTACAAATAGGATTCCGAAATATGACTGAACAATCTACCTTAGCAAAATCCATAGAGCAGTATAAGAGTAAAGCTTGAGAATATATTTCCTATCTAGTCTAGATCATATATTCAACTACTTGAAAGAAATACAATATCTATTAAGTTGGGATCTTTTGGACCCACCCCTAAATTGGACAGAATCATAATAGTCTCATTTTAGGGATTTAAATTCAATAATTGAAATTTTATGGATTCAATTGTAAAATGGCCAAATTGAAAAAGTCAAATAGTAATTTACCAAAGAAATATATATAATGAAGATAATAAACAATAACAATATACTTAAAATTCAAAGAAAGTTACGTTCTTTTTGTTAAATGCACCACCAACACTTTTAATAACAAAAGGGCAGGGTTCACAAACTATTTGAAATAGTATAAGCACTGATTGCTGTTGTATATATAGGTATATACAAAGATAGGTTGTAATAATGATGGTTGAGTTTGGAGAATATGGTTTCATAAAGTGAAAATTCAAGTTCTAGAATTTTCTAAGTGAAAATTTGAAATCTAAATTTTCTGGAATTTTCTAGAATTTTTTGGTGACTATTGAGAAAGATTGAAGAGGTTTCAATCTTTGTTAACCGCTTTATGAAAAAGTAACTAACTCTCCACATGTGCCTTTTCATGAAACATAACGAGGTTTTAATCTTTGTTAACCGTTTTATGAAAAAGTAATTAACTCTCCATATGTGTCTTTTCATGAAACATAATGAGGTTTCATAAAATAACTGACTCTCCATACATACCTTTTCATGAAACACAACTCTATGGGTATAAATAGAGGCTTATGTTCTCTTGAAAAACTTAACTTCATGAAATCAAAAGTTGGAGAGAAACACAAGAAACGCAAGAAATCCTATGGTCATTCTCTAGAATTGTTATCTATAGAACCCAACATCTTGGTTGTATCCTGGAGACAAATTTGCGAAAACCCTTTAGCAACAAAAGTATGGGGGGCAAATATTGTCTAAGGAAAACGATATAGTGCCTCCAAGTTATCTATTTTCTTTTGTCTTTTTCGTTAATCTTATTCTTCCATTATTACTTTGTGTAATATTCCCAACAATCTTAGACAATATTTGCTACGATGGAAGGAGCAAGTGATGTTTCAGCGTTAAAGATGTTGAATAATGAGTTAGTGAAATTGGATTGTTTTGATGGAACCAATTTCTCTCGATGGAAAGACAAGATGAAATTCCTACTTACTGTACTAAAACTGAGAAAATAGGTACGAATAAGTTTATTATTCAAAAGTATTTTGATTATAAAATGCTTGATAATGTCCCAGTTTTAGATCAAGTGCATGAGTTACAGATTTTGGTCAATAAACTCCGTGATTTGTCAATCAATATTCCTGAATTATTCCACATGGGTGCAATCATTATGAAACTCCCACTAAATTGGAATAATTTTAGGAAGACGTTTCTGCATATGTTGGAAGATCTCACTTTAGAACAATTCGGACAACATCTTCGAATTGAAGAGGAAAGTCGGTTTAGAGATGTGACTAACACCAATTCTAAAGTGAATGTGAACAATGTGAGCAATGTTCAAAGTGGGAGTTCGAGCAAGACCAATAAGCGCTTGAAAGTAAACAAAAGTGGAAGTGGTTTCAAAAAGAACAACTCCAAGAATCCTAACAAGGACAAAAAGAATCAAGCATGTTTCCATTGTGGAAAGAAAGGCCATTACATTCGCGAATGTAGACTCTTAAAGAACAAGAAAAAGGATGAAGAAGGCGATGCCATTGAAACGAATGTCATTGAGGACATTGTTGCTATGGTAAGTGGCATACATATTGATATGATCACTGAAATTCATATGGCTACGACTGCAAATCCTTTTGATTGGTGGTTCAATTCAGGTGCAACGTTGCATGTGTGCAACAACAAGGAGCAATACAAGACTTATGATGTGTCTTCCATAGAACAAGTGCTAATGGGCAACCATAATAAAGCAAAGGTTCTTGGAAAGGGCACCGTTGAAGTGAAGATGAGTTCTGGCAAGATGATGATCTTGACCAATGTTTTTCATGTACCAGATATCAAGAAGAATCTTGTGTCTGCCAATTTGTTACATAAGAGTGGTGTAAAAGCTGTACTTGAATCGGACAAGTTAATCTTATCCAAGAATGAGATATTTGTAGGAAAGGGATATGCTACTGATGGCATGTATAAACTAAGTATTATTAATAAAAAAGTTTCTGGTTGTGCTTATAGTGTTGATTCTTCATATTTTTGGCATGCTAGATTAGGACATTTGAATTTCAAATACTTGAAATTTATGTCAAAGTCTGGTATGATTTCATATAAGCATGATAATGAAAAGAAATGTGAGATTTGTATTCAAGTAAAGATGACAAAGAAACCTTTTTCTAAGTCAAATAGAAATTCTATTATGCTTGAACTTGTACATTCTGATATATGTAAATTGAATGATGTATTAACTAGAGGAGATAAAAGATACTTCATTACATTCATACATTCATTGATGATTTCTCTAGATTTACATATGTGTATTTAATGAGAAATAAAGATGAATCCTTTGACATGTTCAAACGCTATAAAACTGAAGTAGAAAATCAAAAGTATAGGAAAATAAAGATCCTACGAAGTGATAGAGGTGGTGAATATTTTCCTAATGATTTTTCTACGTTTTGTAAGGAACATGGTAAAATACACCAAAGTTCAGTCCCTTATACACCCCAACAAAATGGTTTGGCTAAAAGGAAAAATAGGACTCTTGAAGACATGGTAAATGCCATGATCTTAAGTGCAGAGCTTTCATTTAATTTATGGGGAGAGGCATTGCTTATAGCATGTCATATGCACAATAGAGTACCTTCCAAGAAAATTAAAGTATCTCCATATGAGTTATGGAATGGAAGGAAATCAAACCTTGATTATATCAAAGTGTGGGGACGTTTATAGAGTGGTTGATCCTAAAAGAACAAAATTAGGACCAAGAGCTATGAAAAGTGTGTTTGTAGGTTATGCTGAAAATTCAAAGGCATATAGATTATTACACTTAAGCTCTAATACAGTGATGGAATCAAGAGATGTTGAGTTTATTGAGGATAAATTCGGTAAAGATTCCATGGATGTTTTGATACCTACTCAAACACATCAAGGTGACTCTAATCCTAATACTATTTTGAGTGGTACTAAAAGGATTGAAAGTGGTTCATCAAGTGAACAAAGAAAGAGTCAAAGGATAAGAAAAGTAAAAGACTTTCATCCATATTTCATTTCTTATCAAGCTCAGTTGTACCTAATTGAAGGTAATAGACAAGTGGTCCTAAATAAAATACCCATAAGTGTTTAACACAGAGGATGATCCTAAAACATTTGAGGAAGCTATGGCTTCTAGAGATTCAGCTTTTTGGAAAGAAGTTGTAAATGATGGAATGGACTCAATATTATCCAATAATACTTGGGTCCCAGTGGATCTACCTATTGGTTCTAAACCAATTGGTTGTAAATGGATATTTAAAAGAAAGTATAATACTAATGGATCAATTCAAACCTTTAAAGCAAGGTTAGTGGCAAAAGGTTTTAAACAAAAGGAAGGAGTAGACTATTTTGATACCTATGCACCGGTGGCTAGGATTACGTCTATTCGTGTGTTGTTAGCACTTGCATCCATATATAAGTTGATTGTACAACAAATGGATGTTAAGACAGCTTTCCTAAATGGTGATCTTAATGAGGAAGTTTACATGGAACAACCTGAGGGTTTTGTACTTCCTAGAAATGAAAAGAAAGTTTGCAAGTTAGTCAAGTCTTTGTATGGCTTGAAACAAGCTCCAAAACAATGGCATGAGAAGTTTGACTCAGTAATTTTGTCAGATGGCTTTGTGCATAATAGTTCTGACAAATATACGTATTCCAAATTCACAAAGGAATATGGAGTCATTGTATGCCTTTATGTGGATGATATGCTCATATTTGGTACAGATATGAAAGGTGTATGTGAAACCAAAAAGTATATTTCTTCTATGTTTCAAATGAAAGATTTAAATAAAGTAGATACTATTTTGGGAATCAAAATTAACAGACATAGTGAGGGCTTTGCACTATGTCAATCTCATTATGTTGAGAAAGTGCTTCAAAGATTTGAACATCTTAATATAAAGGAAGCAAATACACCTTTTGATCAGAGCATAAAGTTGGGTGAAAACATTGGAAGAGCAATAGCACAGCTTGAGTATGCTAGTGCTGTTGATAGCTTGATGTATGCTATGCATTGTACAAGACCAGATATATCATTTTCAGTGGGCAAACTTTCTAGATTTACAAGTAATCCAAGTGTGGATCACTGGAAAGCAATTGGTAGAGTTCTTGGTTATTTAAAGAAAACCATAAGTTTGAGACTCTTTTATTCTGAATTTCCAGCTATGTTGAAAGGTTATTCAGATGGTAGTTGGATTACTAGTGTGAGTGATAAGAAATCCACGTCTGGTTGGATATTCACTCTTGGTGGGGGTGTCATCTCTTGGGCATCAAAGAAACAAACGTGTATTTCTCACTCCACCATGAAATCAGAATTTATAGCCTTGGTGGCAGCAGGCAAGGAAGCAGAATGGCTAAGAAATATGTTGTTAGACATAGAGTTGTGGCCACAACCAATACCAGCCATTTCGGTGTACTGCAATAGTGAAACCACCTTAGGCAGAGCATACAGTAAAATGTATAATGATAAGTCTAGACATATAGGTCTAAGACATAATTACATAAGACAATTAATAGAATCTGGTACCATTTCAATTGTCTATGTAAAGTCAAATAATAATTTGATAGACCCTTTAACCAAAACAATGTCTCGAGATATGGTTGGGGTAACATCCATTGGAATGAGACTAAAATCTTTCTTTCAAGAGAATCATCAATAGTGGGAACCCAACCTCGAATTGATTTAATCTAAAGAGGTTTAAAGGGTAACAACAAGCTATTGATACGTGGTTAGTAAGAGCACTAATTTTGTGTCTCATTCAGGATGGATTAGTGCAGACTGTTACGATGTAATTGAGGATGAGTTTTACACTCTTAATGAAGTTCATAAAGAATAAATGTCTGTGTAACAGGGACATAAGAAGGAATTTCACCTTTGTGAACATAGGAGTGATGTCACTTCTAGCAACAGTAAAAGGGTTTTCTCTTGTACATGTTCACTAAATTGGGAAGAGCACAAGGCCATAATAGTGTTAACAACAGTAGATTTCTAAATGTGTTGTGGCTGTTCTCATGTGTGTGTTGTTTCCGATTTCAACACATAAGAGTTTTGGTTTAAGCACCAAACCACCATTAACTCTGTTGATTTCTTAAGCAATTACACTAAAGGGAGGTTTAAGTTGAAAGACACCTTCCATTATACATGATAGGATATCAATCAAGTGAGACATATATTATTACAACTTAGTGGGGGATTGTTGTATATATAGGTATATACAAGGATAGGTTGTAATAATGATGGGTGCGTTTGGAGAATATGATTTCATAAAGTGAAAATTCAAGTTCTAGAATTTTCTAAGTGAAAATTTGAAATCTGAATTTTCTGAAATTTTCTAGAATTTTCTGGTGACTATTGAGAAAGATTGAAGAGATTTCAATCTTTGTTAGCTTTATGAAAAAGTAACTAACTCTCCACACGTGCCTTTTCATGAAACATAACGAGATTTCAATCTTTGTTAACCGTTTTATGAAAAAGTAACTAACTCTCCATATGTGCCTTTTCATGAAACATAACGAGGTTTCATAAAATAACTAACTCTCCATACATGCCTTTTCATGAAACATAACCCTATGGGTATAAATAGAGGCTTATGTTCTCTTGAAAAACTTAACTTCATAAAATCAAAAGTTGGAGAGAAACACAATAAACACAAGAAATCCTATGGTCATTCTCTAGAATTGCTATCTGTAGAACCCAACATCTTGGTTATATCCTGAAGACAAATTTGCGATAACCCTTTAGCAACAAAAGTGTGGGGGGCAAATATTATCTAAGGAAAACAATATAATACCTCCAAGTTATCTATTTTCTTTTGTCTTTTCCGTTAATCTTATTCTTCCATTATTACTTTGTGTAATATTTCCAACAATTGCAACAGAAATTTAATTATTATATATGTTGTAATCTTTCAATCCTTGCATGTTATGCTACATTCTAATAGTAATTTATATACTTCCATTGTATATGAAAGAAAGACTTGTCATTTAAATATCAATAGAAATAAAATAGTAAAGGAAATTAGCTTTGTAAATAGTAAATACCAACCAGAGAGATTGACCACTTCTCTCAAAGCAGCTCTCCATTTCCACCTTCTTTGTGTTCTCTTTAAAGCATTTTATTTTTTTGGGTTCAACAAAAACTTTTTTCTAAAAAACTCAGAAACACTCCTTGAGGTGTTGAAGAAGATGATGTAGTAGGCACTCCTTGAGTGCTCATGGAAGCCACAGGGAATAAAATTTGAAGCACAGTATGTATAGAAAACAATTTGATGTGCATATTGTGTGTGAAAAGTGAAAGTTACAGATTTGGAAATAAAAAATAGGAGCAGTGAATTGTGAAAGAGCAAAAGGTGGCGGAAATCAACGCTGGGCTGGATTCAGTTCCTATGAGGTTGACTGTTAACAGTGTGACAGTGAGAGATAAAGGAATAGACGCTGTTGATTGTTCCGTGACTTCACTATGTGAGAGAGAATGTATAGAAGGGCCCCATTAGCTATCTATTATTCTATTAATCTTTCAATTTAGCTTAACTAAATGAGTTTTGTTAATGGGTGTCTATAGGACATTACTTTAATGAATCATTTTAGAAATTTTAATGTCACTTTTATGAAAAATATTTAAAAAAAAATTGTAAAAAAATGTAAATGTTAGTTACTTTTTTCTCTTCCCATAATAAACTTTTAAAAATAGTTCATTTTCAAAAAGAAAAAAAAATTAAAAATAATTCATAAACCAATATATTTAGGGCATTTATTAACTTCTCCTTAAGTTAAAATAGTTTTCCTAAGATAATTTATTAATAGATGTCCTCAGGGCAGTGCAACCATTTGTAAAATCATTTCTCTAAAAAAAAAATCTCTCACCTTTTTCTTTTTTTTGAAAAAAAAGCATTTAATCTCAATTGCTTTAAGGAGAGTTTCATCTCACCTTTTTCTTTTTCTTTTTCTTTTTTTCTTTTTTGAAGAGTTTCATCTGATCACCTTGTTTGGACAATTGAGGGTTTTTTTTTTTTTTTTTTTTTTTTTCACCCGTCAAAATTTGTTAGAGCATAGTACATTTAGAATTAGAACGTTATATTTTTCTGTAGAAAGAAAAAATTATATTTTAAGTGTAATTTCAAATTAAATCTTATAATTTTTAAATTAAACCATAGGAGGTAGGTATATAATAAGACTATATTACAAATTAATCTTGATAATTCCGCTAATTTAAAATTAAGTCCTAAACTTTTAAAATTGTGTCAATATAAACCCTAAACTTTTTTTTTTTAGTTGGATTCTGAATTTTAAATTCTTTTTTTTTTTTCTTCCATCACAAAATGGAGCTTTATAAAAAGCTAACTACACCCAGAGGAATCATACAACAGGGCTTAAATAGTATCTCAATGAAAGCTGCTAGGGAGCAAGGGGCCTTCAAAATCATGCTCTAAAAGTCCATTTACAACAACTTTGACCAACTAGGATTTTCTTTGAATAGCTTGAGCTACCTGTAGAGCATTTCTCTCTCTACAATAACATTATTGAAATTTTCATTTTTGACAAGGTCAAGGAGGATAACTTGTCTAAATGCTAAAGCCTCTATCACTGTTTGATTGACTTCAGGAATCAATGATACCAAAACTTTTAAAACTCTTTCATCTTAGCCTCTTCACCACATTAGTGGAACTTTCCCTACAAAATTCTGGAGTTCGATTTCCTTATTTGCTTTCTCCATATGGCATTTCTTGCCATCTGATCTGATAGCATTCAATAGAGGACTCAACTTAGCACACTACTTCATTGTGTTCTTTCATCTATCTTGAATGAGGCATTATTACAAATCAAAAGAGGACTCAACTCTTTTTAAAGCATTGATGCATTTCTAACTTCTAGACATTGTAATGATCTAGAATTTGATTTGAAACTAACAAAATTATAGGGTTTGATTTGAAACTCCACAAAATTATAGCAATTTTTTTTTTTTTTTTTGAAAACTGGATAAGCCAAATAATATAGTCTTTGGAATCATAAATGAAAGTTCAAATATGTGTACAAACACCCTTGAACGTTTAGACCCCCAAATTACAACTTAACCAATTCAAGTATTATGTCAAACAACTAGTGTGCGAAAACTTAACATAAGCTATAATATGGAATTGGAAAAACTATCTAAGCCAAATTAAAATCACAACCCACAGCAGATAATAAAAAGGCAAAGATAAAGAGGAAGGAAGATGCAAACACAAAGACAACACGCGATGTGTTATCGAAGAGGAAACCGAAGTCCTCGGCGTAAAACCTCTCCGCCGCCCTCCAAGCGGTAAACAATCCACTAGAAAATATAGTTGGGATACATGGACAGTAATAGACCCTCCAAGCCTAATCTACCCAGTGCACCTAAGCCCTCCAAGCTTCTTGCTCCAACGAAGTTGCGCCGAACCTTTTTCTTTTCTAGCTTCCCGGATCCCGCTACTAGACCGTAGCATCAACCAATGAAGATTGGTTCCTTCCTAACTGCTTCCCAGAAATCCAAACAGCTCTCTCACAGTGATGATTATGGTGAGAACAAGGTTTGGTAAAATGCCTCTCAAGGATTTGACAATGGAGAGGAAGAGAGTTGAGGAATTTGAAGAGACTCTAATGTATAGATTGTTGGTGAATCAATCTTGTTTTTCTTTAGGGTTTCTCTCTCAAAATTCTCTCTGGAAGCTCTCTTACATTTGTGGGTAAAAGAGGTATTTATATTGGAGTGGAAGAGGAATGTGAAACGTCAAGTTTTACAAAACAGGGGTGGCTCGCGGCTTGACCTCGCGGCTTAACTAAGTCGCGAGATCCAGTCGCGAGATAACCGTATGGCCAGTTGTCCTATTTTGTCTTGTAGTGCTCCAGCTAGCATGACTGTTCACCTTCCGGCATGCTTGGCACGTGTGCTGCGTTTGGCGGCTTGCAGCCGCGAGTCACCCGCGAGGCCAAGCCGCAAGTCTCTGTTTTCTTGCACACTCTTGAGCAAACTCCACTCTATCTCACTTACTACCCTTACATCAAACCCACCTAAATACAGGGTTACTAAATGCTGAAATACAAGCAAATTTGGCACGGAATAAAGCCAATTAGATGGTTGAATAAATTCAACCTTACAATAAATAATATATTTTGGCCATTAAACTTGATCCACTCTTGAGTCCAGACTAAAAATTACCATCAAATATACTCTCTTGCTTTTGATGCTTGAAACATCAACATAAATCCAACTAAGATTTCAAAATTGGTTTATTCTAATTAGCCTAAAATGTTTCACTAACCACCAAATTTAAAACATATAGATTAGACACGAGTTATTCCAAAAAAAAAATTATAAGATTCCAAATTTTTGCATTATATGATCAAGTTGAACATGAATTGTAGTTTTTGGTGTGAGAAAAACCAATTATAAAGAGAGGGAGATTTTTTTTCTTGGCAATAATGAATTCTTTTTGCCAATTTGTGACACTTGTTTTAAGAGCAAGTAGAAATAGAAATGCTTGTACAGTGCACAATGTCAATAGTCCACTTTACAGGCCTTTCCCTCTTCAGTGTACAATAAAGGCCGAAACGATGACTAATCAAACCCCAACCAGATAACATGCCCCAAAATTGACATAGGCTCCTATATGCTACCTGCCACTTCCTCTAGCAACCCCTGATGCAAAGCAGAAAATAGATTTGTAGGGTTAATGGCATTGCATTAAGGAAGATTACAACTTCTACATTGTCTTGATATGCTGGTCTGTTTTGAAGAAAGATACTGAATGATTAGGCCACAACTATTATAATTTATAACCCAAAAACAGAAAATTATTCAAGAGCAAACTTGTTTGATACCTTTATTTATTTATTTTTATATTTTATTTACTATTAGTTAACTTCTAAATTCTAAAGAAAATATTCTAAACTGAATAATGAATGAATGCTCAGTTGATGGTATACCTTGAATAAATTAGTTAGAAATTCAAAAGTTTTGCTCCAAGTAAAAGCCCATTACATGAGAGAAATGTGAGAAAGTTACCCTGAAAGTACTGCTAGTAAGCCATCCATGATTATGGAGAGAAATCATGATCCAAAACTTCCTTCTCTCTGCTGAAGGTATAGCCCAAAACATTGCTGCAAAAGAAGAGAATCATGCCTATAATAACCATCTCTGCAACTACAAGAACCATTACAATCTTGAAAGTCGTTTTAGCTGCTTGTGGATTCCCACCTCCCAACTCATTTGAAGCCCAAGTGCTTAGATAAGTTCACGTGTAAGGAAACACGTTTAGAGAAAACTTTTCTGTGGCTCCAAATGCATGTGGCATGTAGTAGGCTAGTAGCACAAATAAGTAATTTCCAAGCTGCATACAGTGAGAAATTAGAAGCCTAGTATAATGATTGGCATGCAACAAAATGTTAAGAGACTTATTATGTCTAGCCAAAAAATGAAGTCTACCATTTTCTTGACAGAGAACAAAAAAAGTTTACCAAACCATTCCGGCAGAAGGAACGATGAAGCGAAAGAATAGGTCCCATATGCAGAAGGAATAGCTCTGCCCCATCGACTTGTCCGTATAAAGCCCTTCATGCACCAGTCATCCCACACACTGCCTAGCAGCCACAAAAATTCACTTATCATGATGACTGAATTATATCTTAGTCTGACATTTCAGATTCTCAAACCAGAAGACATCTATGGTAAAATTATAATTATGATGTGATGATGATAATAACAGCAACAATGGATTCAATAAACATCAGTGTCAAAGAATTATGCTTTCGGATGGCCAATTTGTATTAGTAAATCAACAGATTTTATGTTGTTGATTTTAGCATGTTAATAAAGTTTACTTAGGCTTGTGAACAAGCATGAGCTCAAACCAACATAAGACTAAGCAGGCTAGCTGAGGTTTAGTCAAGGACAAAGATAGTCTAGTTTCAACATGACCAAAGTTTGGATAGCCCAATACTGGATTGGGCTGAGAAATTTTGCAGCTTTACTATGGATACATATATTTCATTAGCAATTGGTAAATCTAAAGGTGTGCGTTCCAATCTACACTGATAAAAGCAAGGCATTGGCACAAATGCAGAAGCGATTGGAATGTAAAGAAAGCTGAAGACACCAATTTGACAGCACATATGGTTGGTCTGAATAATCAATTCCAATAAGGGCAAGCCACAATCAAGAAGTGGTTGGTCTAATTGTAAAGAACCTAAAGGTGGTAAGAGTCCCTTCCACTTTTTTTTTGCAGGTTTTTTTTTTTTTTTTTTTTTCCTGTTTTAATTCTTTTACGGATAAGAAATTTCGTTCACAATAAACTTACGAAAGTAGAAGCAGCAAAACTAGAAACAAGAAAAAAAAATAAAAATCAACTGGGGAAAATCATCTGATTCTCTCAAGCTATTACAAGACTTGCATTCTATTGTTGGCTAGTAATGAGGAGTAGATTAGGCACTCTGGAAAGAATGCTGCATTGGGGTTACACAGGTGATCTAAATTATGTATTCTACAAGAAAAGTATGGAATGTAGAGCACACTTGTATTTTGAGTGCCCATTAAGTAAATTGAACATAAATTCCACAATAAGAGGGAAATGATGGGTTAGGGAAGCAAATTTAAAGAAAGGAACGACTCCAAAGATTGCCCATTAATCTGTTTTTGCCTATTAATTAAATTTGTTCCATGAGAAAACAGAAATGCTTGTTCAATAGACCCTGTCAAGAATCCGATCCAAAGGCCTTTCCCTCTCAAGTGTACAACGAATGCCAAAAAGGTACATACTAGACTGCAAACTAGGCTCCTAAATGTTGCCAAACATGCCCTCTAACAACCCTTGATGAATAGTAGAAAATAACACAGTTTAAAGGCAAGCATAACTACTAACAGGACATTTCCTCTTGAATATATAGGGTTCCATTATAATCTGAAAACAATATTACTTTACATGTAAACTTGTTTGAAACTTGCAACTTTTGAACTGCAAGGAAAATATTCAAGACCGAATACTAAAATTAATGCTTATTTCATACCATAGCTAGATTGATAAAAACTTATAACCTTAAAGTTTTGCTTCAAAATTCACAAATCACTGTCTCATAGACATTAACTCAAATCCACATAGAAGAGAGAAATGTGACAAGGTTACCTGAAGTAATGCTTGTATGCAATCCAATAGCACCAAACTCACTTGAAATTCATCCAACAAGAAATATTGTTAGTAAAACCTTATACCTCAGTATCTGTCTATACCTAGATCCCTTGTAAAAGTAGATCTTCCACTCCATTTTCATTTTGAAACAAGATGCACAGATATGCCACTTGAACAAGTTTCCAAATCATTGTAAATAAACCAAATACAGATTGATTAAAACGTGGTCAGGCTGATTGAAATGCATGTACATATCTAAGTGCCTAAGCCTTGATTGAAATCCATCCAATGAAAAAAAGATAGTCAAGTATTAACAGCCCTTAGGTGTCATCTTTTGCAGTCATGTCAATCATTACCATCACCAACTCTATTTAATATCAGCATCATCAAAATCATCATCACCAAATTTATGTACATCATCACGGAATTTATGTACATCATCATCATCATTGACTATATGTACATCATCATCACCACCTGCATATATGTGAAAACCTGAGTTAGTATGATGATTATTATAATAATTTACTCATTACCAATGAGTGTAATTTGAGTTTGCTTCCTACCTATTTTGGAAACCATGAAACCAATGATTATGAGGAATATATATATGCTTGCACATGGTGAGCCAAAAGAAGAAAAAGAAAAATGACTTGACTTACTTGCTAGTGACAAAACCAGATGTATATATAGTTAGAAAGAAAATAAGATAGAATAGGATTGGCCATTATTGGGAAGGATGGTTGAGATAGACTTTTACCAGTTAATTTATAGATGGATACTTCCCCAAAGCCCTCAATAAAACATGGTGCATTTGTTTCGTTGAGCTCATCCACACGGACCACACCTTGCTTGTATATAAAACTGACCCCACATTTCCCCCTTATTTGTACGGTTGAGTAACTTGAGTCATTCCCAAAAAGAGAGAAAATTGGGTTTTTCTTCTCAAACATAACCGTAATCTGACTGCATTGATCATAATTCTCAGCAACACCAAACCAATCCAAACGAGACAAATACAATAGGCAAATTCCGTTTATATAGGTTGTAGAACGTCCAAAGTAATCGTGATTCACACGAGCTCTAATACCATCTTTCACTTCTACAACACGTGGAAATGAAAGTGACACCCAAAGAGCAAATCCTATCCATTTACTATTATACCAATTTGAAGGCAGCTTTATGTTTATTGAAAACCCCTCTTTTACAGCTGACCATGACCGAATAATATATCCACCCAAAACGGCTTTACGAAAAAAGAGCCCCTGTACCCAAACCAAAACAAGACTATTGTTAACTATTATTATTTAACTATTCAAGAGAGAGAGAGAGAGAGAGAGAAGAGATTACCCGCAGGAAACGGAACAGTATTGTAAATCCCACTATACTGCCGCTCTCATCAAATGGAAGCCATTGGGAGAGAGTTTGTGACCAGATTCTTAGTTTGACCCCTTCTGGTGACCAGTTTAGTAAAGAAAAACCTTCAGGCCATATACATATTACATTTGATGGAAGCCTTGCCAACGATTTTAGTTTGGAGCATTGGGAAAGATCGAGTGTTTCAAGAGACCTCAAATTATCCATGTTGCTTGGAAGACATTCGAGATTTGTGCAGACACTTAGATCTAAGGAAGTAAGGGCAGGCAAACACTCGAATGATGAGGGTTCTACTTTCTTAATAGCAGTCCAGGCCAAATTGAGTCTCGATAGGCTTTTCATAATTCCCGTAAATTTCGGAAACGAACTGATTTTATAGCAACGAGAAAGATCAAGAACCGTAAGGGACTGCATTACAGCAGACATGCAGGGAAGATCAGTAAGATTATGGCAGAATCGCAGATCTAGGTTCTCAAGCCTGCTGAGTTGTCCAATAGATGGGTGGATCTCAACCAATCGATCGCAACAAGAAAGTCTTAGTTCCTCAAGATTCGGAACACCCGAAAAGTCAGGTGTCCTAATGAGGGTTTTGGAACAACTAAGATCCATGTACTTTAAGTACCTTAAATTATCCATGTTGCTTAGAAGACATTCGAGATTTGTGCAGGCACTTAGATCTAAGAAAGTAAGGGCAGGCAAACACTCGATTGATGAGGGTTCTACTTTCTTAATAGCAGTCCAAGCCAAATTGAGTGTCGATAGGCTTTTCATAATTCCCGTAAATTTCGGAAACGAACTGATTTTTGGGCAATTTAGAAGTCTAAGCTCCGCAAGGGACTGCATTACAGCAAACATGCAGGGAAGATTGGTCAGAGATTCGCAGCTTTCCAAATTTAAAAACCTGAGCTTGCTGAGTTGTCCAATAGACGGGTGGATCTCTACCAAGCTATCACACCGAAAAAGGTTTAGTTCCTCGAGCATCGGAACACCTGAAAAGCCAGGTGTCCTGATAAGGTTGTAGGAATGACTAAGATCAATGAACTTTAAGTTGTCTGAACACTGTTACCAAAAAAATAAAAAAGAGTTTTCGTTAAACGTAGAAATTAGTATTTGTAGCTACACTTAAAAAAGAGAGATAATAAAAAGCAATAGAAAGGCAGATAGAAAGAAAAAAATTACCATTACTCCTTCCCAAAGATATTCAATTCTGCTTTCCCGCAAGTCAAGTTGAACAAGCTCCTTTGGTTGGGAGCTGGATGACAAACATTTTAAAGGACAACAGTTCCATGAAAGATGCCTTAGCTGATTAGGAACAAAAAGGTCATTAGGAATAGCAAGATCTTCTGGGTCATAGCCTGTCCAAATCTTCTCAATTTTCATCAATCTAAGATTAGACATCTTTGATGATAACACTTCAGGAACTTCATCAAAGTTAAAATCATTTTCCTCGTATTCAACGACTATGGCTTGAATTGCTTCTGTTGCCTAAGATTTCAAAAACAAAGGCTTGGTGATTTGCAGTTTTACACAATCAAATGACAAGAATACTAAAATCATTCAAGCTTTATACCGTTTTTAAAGATGTAAAGGAGATTAAAAAAAAAAAAAAAAAAAAAACTACTCCCTAAGTTTTCCATATATAAAACTCTTTAAAATATATATTTCTTTTAAAGGCCCTCCAATATGCTGGGCCCAACCGCAAATTTAATATTTAAAAATAGGAAAATGTACATCAAATTATACCATTTGGCATTGCGATTTTGTAGAGAAAAAGAGAAATTTAAATGAAAGTGCAATAAGATTGGTGTTTGGTTTTGATTTTTAGGAAAATTACATTTTTATAATAGAAGAAATGTTGCATTTTCAAAAAGCAGCTCATGGAAATCACTGGAAAATTGCATTTTCATGCTGCAATTTTTCATATCAATAATAATTTCTACATATTTTACCAAACTCTTAATTTCATTTTGAAAAACAAATTTTCTAAAAACAACTTTTAAAGTTTTCAAAACATGAATTTTCATAAAACTAACCCAAACGGATTCTAAAGAGTCCCATAAGTAACTAATAGATCGTAGTAGAACATCATATGTCAATAGCAAAATGTACTACATATAAAGGCCTATTAATAGATTGTATTACATCTTTTTTTTAAGTCTTTTTTTCTTATTAATCTGTTTAAAATTCATATATTAAAACTTGAAAGGTGCACTTCTACCTTTTAGAAATTCAAGACCAAGGGGAGGGGGAGGGGGGAGGAAATCACAACGTTACTTTTAAAGTGATGGAAAAAGAAAACAAAGCCTATAGAATGATTTTTTTTTTAATATTAAAAAAAATGTTAAGATAGCCTTTTGTTCTAGGTAGAGATGAATAATTAGTTCATTACATCAAGAAAAATAAATTCAATTTCATAACCAATTACAAAGAGATAATATATGTTTTCAAAATATAAGAGATCATCATTGACAATATATTAGCATGGTAATTGGTAAATGAATGTTTTATTCTTGATTTCGTTACATAAGTACTTATTGAACAAAATTATTTTACCATACCAACTCAATGCTTTGTCATTTTTCTTGCCATATCGTTCTTCAATACATGAAGCAAGTCCTCAACAAGCCACAATCGATTTTGCTTTCCAAGATTTCCACCTAATTCAAAACAAATAATTTTTTGACCCATTTCTGATAGTAGATCATGCATCCTAAAACATTCATTGTCATCCACCGTTAGGAGAGATCTTTCCACAAGAACACTTACACCAATTCTTGCATTAAAACCACAATTCTCTAATATTTGTATTACTTCATCTTTCCCTTCGCCTCTAAAGAAACATGCAATATCTAAGAATATCTCCTTCCACATTTCCTCTAGTCCATCATAACTTATTTTAAGTATATCGTGTATATCTCCTTTAATATTTCTAAAACTGTCCAATGCACTTTGCCACTCTTCTATTGTTCTTCCAACCAAAAAGGAACCCAAAGTAACAAGAGCTAATGGAAGGCCACTAGCATATTCTACAACTTTTTGGGAGAGTTGCATATAGCCTTCTTCGGGTTGCTCCTTTTTGAAGGCTTTCGAACAAAAAAGTGTTGAGGCATCATCATCATCTAATCCATTAGGCTTATATATTTTAAGCACTCCATGTTGGACCAACACATGTTCATCTCTAGTTGTTACGATGATCCAACTCCCCAATCCAAACCAATCATGCTCTCCGACCAAATTTTCTAATTGATCCTTGTGATTAACATCATCTAGGACAAGTAGAACTTTTTTATGACGTAACCCACTACTCTTGATTTTTTTAACTCCTACTTGAACATTGTAGATCGTTGTATTACTTCTCTCCAAAATTTCATCAAGCAATTGTTGTTGTAATTTATGTAGTTCACCTTTTTCTGATCTTTCCCTAACATTGGCAATAAAACTAGAACCTTCAAAATGATTAGAATACTCATAATATATAGCACTAGCAAGAGTTGTTTTTCCTAGACCCCCCATACCACAAATCCCCATCATGTAAATATCATTCCCAAAACCTACATATGAAGGGATCAATTCTACCACCATAGAATTTATTCCTATCAAATTTTTGTTAATGCTTGAGGATTTAGAACTCAATTTCTCCATAATTCCTTCCACAATGTCTTGGATAATTTCAGACTCATGCCTACAAAGAAGATAGAAAATATTAAAATGATGGTCCAAACCAATTATAAAACTTTAGGGGAGAAAGAAAAATATTAGGCAAAGATACTCCTTGGGAGATATGTTTTCATGAATTAGTCCACTAATTTTCTTAGGTTAGCAATGATATTGGATCCACTAAATCCAAAATCTATTTCATCAAGAGATACATTGATCGAGCAAAAACTTAAGCATCTCATTTCATGCTTGATTGTTGAGAGAAACCTCATTGGAATATTTTAAGTTAAACATGGTAAATATAAATGTTTAAGACCCTTTAAGGTTGCTTGAGTACAAAATATTAATAACAATGGCAATACTCAAAATTTTCAAAGTAGACAATTGAAAAAGCTTTGTATACCAGGTAAATGAGTGAAAAGGAGGTATTGGTTTCTATTAATTAAAAATAGAATTTAATGATTTACACCTTTGTGCCAACACAAACCCAAGCTTTTACTTCTTTAGTTGAGGCCTAAAGGTATGTTATGTTTCTCTTTGATTAAAATCATTCAAAAGCACCCTAATATCAATGATAAACTCCTCAAAGTTATACTTCTTCAAATTAAATTATGTAAACAATTGGTTTGGGAATGGGAATAAAATGGATAAATTGGTTTGATAATTTTTTTTATAACCGAAATAATGAAGAGCCAAAATTTAATCTTTAGGAAATTGGCATGCCAAACTTGAATCCAAAACATAACTTGGCAAAAGTTAATTTTGGATGGTTGCATCATGTTGAGTTATAAAAGTGTTATAATTCTCCAAAATTTCACTTTGAATGACTTTAATTCTTAAGGGGCCAAAGAAGAATTTATAAAAGTTTTCCTATGAAATAAATTCTCCATTTGTTTTGACTAAAAATATTTGTCAGAAAATTGGTTGCAATATTGAAAATGAGCTAATAAAACATTTTGTATTTTTACGGTCATTTGGGAGCCTCAAATGTTAACATTGACCCTAAAGTCTGAATTTATTCGAAAAATTTATAATAAAAAAAAAAATTGGGAAAAAATCCACAGGTACTCAATACTGGTCAACTGCCAATTAATGGCGGTCAATAGTTGAACCTTGATGAGAGAGGAATTGTCTTTGGAATTGAGAGAGTTTTTAACGTTGCAAAGTTTATTTGTTAACTAAAATGTTTTTGGAAACCTTTTTATGTTTTGTTGGGCTACTTTTCAAACAAAAAGAAAACTTTATCCACTTCAATAAGAGGAAACATAAGATCTAGCCATAGGCCATCTCCATATCAAGGATTATATTATATTCAAAAAAGAATATAATATAAAATAAAATTAAATTAATGTCAGCAGATTTGATTCTCAAAAAAAAAAAAAAAAAAATGTTAGCAAAAGTGAGATATACCTGTTTGTACCCTATCTCAAACTCACATTTTTACATTTTAAACAACATTACACACTTTTTCACATACTTTTTCATACACTTTTTCACCCACACGTATTTCAAAAAACTACAAATAACACATCTCAAACTCCTCTACCAAACATCTAATTCCATTTTGATCTTTTCATAGAGCTACCCTAAGCCCAAATTCACAACCGCTTCTACTGTTCCTAAAAATTTAACAGAATTTTAACTAGCATACCATGATGTAGTTCAATCCATGTATATTATGATATATTCTCTTAGTTAATTATATGCTTCATGGTAAATAAAAGAAGCTTATCATTTGAAATTCATGGAAATTACCTATTTTGTAGATGCAGATCCCAACCTTTGATATCAGCCACTTTTTTTAAAGTATCTCTCCATGTTTGCACCTTTTCTATGTTATCCTCAAAGCGTATCTGGTGATCAATAAAGGCTTGTTCAAAAGTTTCTGTTTGTTTTCGTACAATAGATGGGCTCACATTGTAAAAAACAGGCAAAACTTCTAATCCTATTTCATCCTTGCATTTGATAATCTTGGCAAGCTCATCCAAGCACCACGTAGAAGATGCATAGTTTCTTGAGAGAATGATGATAGCAAATTGTGATTCTTCAATTGCTTTGAAGAGCTCAGAAATACGTTCTCCTTTCTTGAGTTCTTCTTCATCCCTAAAAGTAATAATCCCCTTTCGTTTCAAAGCAACGTATAGATGGTCAGTAAAATTAGTACGGGTGTCCTCACCCCTAAAACTAAGAAATGCATTGTATTTTGGCTGACGTGTTGAAGAAGAAGATGGTGATGAAGATGACTCTCTTTTACGCTTCACTGATGCTGTTGGAAAATTAGATAAAAGGAGTACAACCAATTAAAAATAAAGAAAATAAAATAATTAAATTAAGGAAGAAGAAAACGATGTGAAGTGGGATTTTAATTTCAGGCAGGGAGTGAAAGAATAATAATAAAAAGAGAGGATTGTGTGTTAAAACTTAAAAGTGAGAACTTACCCATTTGTGAGAAGGAATTACAGCAGCGATGGCCTCCAAAACCTCCTGAAAACACTCCTGTTTTTGCTTCTTTTTTTTTCTTTTTTTTCTTTTTTTTTTTTGCAGAGAAAGGACGACTGAAAATTATTTAACTATAGGAAATGAGACAAAGATAATTTAATAGATTTTTGAAAACAATACTACGGAATTTAAGCACTCTTGGTAATGAGAAAACCAACTCGAGGTTTAAACCCTGAAAGTTGAAACTCTTGCTTCACGGCAATTAGGAAGAAGAAAACAATTTGGTATGGATTTTTTTCATTTTTCAAGGAAAAAAAAAATGAAAGGATAGAAATATAAGGGATGAATAAGTGTGAAAAATGACAACTTACAGAATTGGAAATTGAAATAGCAGTAGACTAGTTGTGATTGTTTGTAATGATCGAAACCCAGTTGAAACAAAGGCGGATCCAATTGGTAAGACATCTATTGGCTGTTAAATAAAGGTATGGACTCTGTTCTTTATTTCTTCGTGTGTTTGTCTCCACTACTCTTCCTTTTTATATTGCTTTTTCTTTTTTTTATTATTATTTTTTAAATCTATAGAGGAAGGAGACAGTAGTTTCGTGGTGAGCATATGGCGTACCTACCACGTATGAGGGATTACCATCTACAAGGAAATTTCCTCCCTAGTCTCCTCGTTCATATCTTTTTTTTTTTTTTTAATTCATCCTCGTTTATATCTTTGAAGAAGAAAAAAGTAATACTTTTTTATTTAGCCAAAATTTATGGTAAAATATAAAAATTTCTTGCTCTTGCTTTCATCCCCATCTCCATCTCCTTTTTATATTTTCGATAAACTTCGTTCTTCATTTCTAATTATTATTTATTTTTTAAAAATTAATTGTTATTTTTCTATTATAGATTATTCAGACACTTTTTTATGTATATAATATGTTGAGTAGATACGAATGAATAAAATTTCACATTAAATGATCATGAAAATAGTGAATTATTATAATAATATAATTTGATCCAAATTCATAAACTTAATTTTTTAAAATTAAACCGTGTACTTTATATTATATTTTATGCTCAATTGGAATTTGTTATTTCTCCTATTCGTGTGTGTTTACAATTTCATGCCATTCTTTCAGTAGAGCCAACCACACTTTTACCCTTTTAAAAAAAAGTGTAAAATGTTTTATGTTCTTGAGCAAATTGAATATTTAAAAAAAATCTTGATAGCTTATGATATTAATTCCAATCTCAGAGGCATATTGGATTCATTTTCATTTTAGTTTTTAATTAAAAAAATTATCGTTTAGGTTTAAAAATTTTAATTTTGTCCAATTACTCCTTTACATTTGCAATAGTTGTGCATGCCATCATTCCATCCAATGCCTTTACAGAGTTTTTTTTATTTAATTTTTTTCCAGAATTTAAAATTAAAATAAAATGAAAGTTTTTTTATGAAAAAAAAATACTAATGCTTAACTAAAAGATAACACTAATTCCCTCAATCTAATATCACAGATTCACAGCCACCACACAGTATCAACACATCGCCACCACACAGTAATATTATTAGATAATTGCCTGTTTAATAAAGGAATGGACTCTGTTCTTTCTTTCTCCGTGTGTTTGTTTTCGCAACTTCAATATCATTTGTTTCAACTCAAATCAACAACTCTTTTGCTTAGACTTAACTCTTAAATGTCTATTTTCCTTCGTTTCTTTTTTTGCGTGGCAGAAGGGTCGAGCTTGTTAAATATTAGCAATGTAATGTGTTATACCATGTTGTGTATGCTAGAGTGGATGTGGAAGGAGAAGTATAGAATAGGAACACCGAGAACATGAAGGTTACGTGGTTCAGCCTTAACGGCCTACATCCACGGAGGAATCCCTTAAGGGCTACATCTTTCTTATGTAAGAGTGTAGTACAATAACATCCTATGTTACAATGAACCCTAACATGAGTATATATAGGCGACTAAACCCTAGACTACTAGTACAAGCAGGAATGGGCTTGGGCCTATTACATTGGGCTAATATATGGTTAATATATATCTCTAACAGAGCTTACCGGCTACTACTACATGAAAGTCAATTCATTGATAATGATTCCCCCACTTTATCTTTTTTTTCTTTCTTTAGAATTATAAATAAATAACTAAAAGGGGCAAAGTAATTTCATGGTAACCAGCGATGAAGCTTATAATTGAAATTTCATTATAAAGACGTGAATACATGACAATTATTTGACATGTGTCCAATTCCCAATAGATCCAATGCACTAGATTTAAGTTGATTCCTTTACTTTGAAGTTTCATTCTAAGTCTCCTCAACTTGGAAAAGTTGGTCTCTTTTTCTTTTCTTTTTTTTTTTCTTTTTTTTTTTTTATGGCACAATTTTGTTATTAGTCATAATGAATTAGGAAAATCCTAAAAACATTACAAGTTTTATTACATAAAGTTTACAAATTGATATAACAATGAATGTAATTGGTACGTTTCGATCACCATATAAATGAATATTTGAAGGTCACTTTGTGATTGGTGACACATCATTCGGTAAGCTTAATTTAATAAAAGTTGCAATACATGCTCCACTACTCAATGAATTAAGGCTATGAAGATACCGTAGACAACCTTTTCTTTCCAAAAGACCATTAACCAGATTGCTTTTTTTTATTATTTATTTTTAATTTATTAGCAAATTATGTTTCTTTTACCAGCCTGTCAACAAAGCTGTCAATCATCCTCTAGAAAACTTAAACACAAAGAAAGAAAAATTTTAATCAAAATAATACCAGGTCAACACTCTCTAGAGTCATTCTCCGAAACTCCAAGCCAAGTTGTCCGCAACATGTCAACAACAGCCCACACGCACAAAGCAAAAGTCCGCCTTTCAAGCTACCGCTCGACGGGAAACACTCTAGAAGGGAAGAAACTCAGCGTATTCATGTCATCTTCAAAGCAAAAGGGCAAAGAAAAAAAAATGGTACGAGTATGACATCGATGAATTGGTGATTTACTTGGCACATACAAAGTCTTCTTTAATTTAACAAAAAGACAAAAGTCTTCTTTCTTTTATTGGGTAAGGCTGTATTGTAAGGTGGTGAGACTTTGCGTGTGTGGCTGGGTCAGCACCGACGCAACTAATGTGTGGGCTTGGGGGGCCATGACCCTAGATTTTGAAAAAATAACTAGTATATATCTACCCGAAAATTCTAACTTTTGACAAAAATCATATGTTGTTGGTTTTTTTTTTAATTAAGATTTTTTTTCAACTTTTCTCTTTTTTTTTAATAAGATTTTTTTTCCACTCAAACGTGTAGGTCCTCTTATAAAATGAGGAACCATCTTTTTTTGAATATTTTTCTCTTGTAATTATTATCTAATAACAAGAATTTAGAAAGGTCATCTAATTGCAAGTTGTGTTTGAAAACTTGAATTTGGATATAGGTTTTGATTTTGAATCAATAGATTTGACATGCCTCAATTTCAAATCCATTGATGTTGCCAAAAATCCTGGGATATGAATTTGGTCAAGAAGTGCCTCCATCCATGTGGCCAAATAAATTTTGCATCTCTCCAAACTTTGCAAATTGGTTTGATCTTGTGATAGTCACCACAACTTTTTTAATAGCTACAAATAAATGAATAATAGTAGAATACGTTATCTGATAGACAAAATTGCAATAGGTCCTATACAACTTTGTACCACAATTTAATTAAATAGTGGTAATAAAAAAGAGAAAATGTTAATGGATGTTCTAAGGGTATTAGTTTAGGAAATAATTTTTGAAACTTTTATAGAAAAAGAAAAAAGAAATTAATGATTTTTTATATTTCTCTCAAAAGTGGTATAAAACTTTCATTAAATGGTTTATTAACAATTGTTTTAAAGACACCCATTAACAATATCTTAAAAAACAGATCTTCTATATCTCATAAGCATTGAAGCACCTTAACCTCCTAACAAGTTCCACATTGTGTCCAAGTTTCTATGATTTTGTACCATCGAAACTAAAACTATACTACAAATTAATATGAGTACCACTTTTCTATTGAAAACTCTGCGTCACATGTAATGATTTGCTGTATCAAGAATTTGGAAATTGAGTACCAATTGTTAGGTACCAATGGCTCAATTTTCCAATTCTACACCTAACTAATTTATGTCCATTCATAATTCCTTCAAACCCTATTGATCACGACAACGGAAGAATCTTCTAAAGAGCAAGGAAACCAGGACAAAATGGGCTTTTGCCCTTTTCGGGCAAATTAATTAGTCTTTTGCCCTTCTTCCCAAACTAAATAGGGAAATACCCCTCTTTTGAAAATCGAGTTTTTCAAAATCGAATTAAGCCCTATAGTGACGTTTTCAAGGACCTATAGTGACATTTATAAGGACCTATAGTGGCGTTTATGGATATCAAGTTATAAAACGTCACTATAGGTTCTTAAAATGTCACTATAGGTCCTTAAAACGTCACTATAGGGCTCCATAATTTTTTTTTTTAAACTCGATTTTGAGAAACTCGATTTTCAAAAGAGGGGCATTTCCCTATTTAGTTTGGGAAGAAGGGCAAAAGGCTAATTAATTGTCCAAAAAGGGCAGAAGCCCATTTTGTCCAAAGAAACCATATAAACTTCTTTGAAATTCACAACTCATGCTCTCATTGAGATTAACTCAAATACACTACATGAAAGATATGTGAGAAAGGTACCTAATAGTATAGGTTGTAGGCGATACGACTGCAGTAAGCTCAATTGAACTTTATTACATTTATGAAAATAGTAAGCTCAATTGAGCTTTACAATATTTTATGAAAATCATAATAATTGAAACCATATAAATCATATCTTTTTTTTTTTTTTTTTGAGAAATCATATAAATCATATCTGATAAGGACTAGAACCCATCAAAGAAAAAGAAAAAAAACTCTATACGCTACTCCTACACCAAGCTTGTCACTCTATTTCCTATACTGACTTGTAATAGTGGCATTTCTCTAATAAATATACTTATTATTTGTAAATGACAATAATTTTAATTAACTAAATAAGAAAACGCCTCCTTAAATTTTTATTACATTGATTAATGAAAATGTTGCACTTTTCTTTACCCAATTTTTGTCCATGATGCAATCAAAATTGTTACCTTGATTTCTCGATCAAGAATCTTTGAAATTTGATTCTAGAAAAAAAAAAATTGAACCCCCCCTAAAAATTCTATAAACCAAACACTTATTAAGGCCCATTAATGAGGAATCACTATGTGATAGGCCAAGAAGTGAGCTATTATTTTGTTGCACCCTGTAAGATTGAAATTAATCAACCATTTTGTTGGCTTTATTCCGTGCCAAATTTGCTTGTATTTCAGCATTTAGTAACCCTGTATTTAGGTGGGTTTATTGTAAGGGTAGTGAGTGAGATAGAGTGTTGAATGCTCAAGAGTGTGCAAGAAAACAGAGTCTCACGGCTAGATCTCGCGGGTGACTCGCGGCTACAAGCCGCCAGAAGAAGCACACGTGCCAAGCATGCCAGAAGTTGAACCGTTATGCTAATTGGAGCACTACAGGACAAAATAGGACAACTGGCCATTCTGTTATCGCGCGGCTGGATCTCGCATCTCAGTCAAGCCGCGAGCAACCCCTGTTTTGAAAAACCTGATGTTTCACATTCCTTTCTCACTCCAATATAAATACCCCTTATACTCACAAAAGAATGATGGGCTTCTAGAGAGAATTTTGAGAGAGAAACCCTAGAGTAAAACAAGATTGATTCATCTACAATCTTTACATAAGAGTCTTTTCAAATTCCTCAACTCTCTTCCTCTCCATTGTCAAATCCTTGAGAGGCATTTTACCAAAACATTTTTCTCACCATATCCATTACTGTGAGAGGGCTGTTTGGTGTTCTGGGAAGCAGTTAGGAAGGAACCAATTTACATTGGTTGATGCTATGGTCAAGTAGCGGAATCCAGGAAGCTAGAAAAGAAATAGGTTCGGCGCAACCTCTTGGAGCAAGAAGCTTGGAGGGCTTAGGTACACTGGGTAGATTAGGCTTGGAGAGTCTATTACTGTCCATGTATCCTAACTACATTTTCTTGTGGATTGTTTACCGCTTGGAGGGCGGTGGAGAGGTTTTACGCCGAGGGCTTCGGTTTCCTCTTCAATAACACATCGCGTGTTGTCCTTGTGTTTGCATCTTCCTTCCCTTTTATCTTTGCCTTTTATTATCTGCTGTGGGTTGTGATTTTAAATTAGCTTAGATTGTTTACCAATTCTGTTTTATAGCTTTTGTTCATTTTCCGCACACTTGTTGTTTGACATAAAACTTGAATTGGTTAATTTGTAAATTGGGGGTCTAAACGTTCTAGGGTGTTTTTACACTATTTGAACTTTCAATTGGTATCAAAGCGGGTACACTTCTAGTGGTTTTATTACCATAGTGTAATCCTTGACTCCCTATTGAGATGGTTCGGTCTCAATCCCTAAATGCACCTCCATATTTTGATGGCCGTAATTATGCTTTTTGGAAGGTTCGCATCAGAGCATTTCTGTGTTCCATTGATGAAGCTGTTTGGGATGCTGTTGAGATAGGTTGGACTAGACCTGAGGCAGCCAAATCCACATGGGATAAGGCAGCACTCGCTGCATCTAATGCTAACAGTAAAGCACTCAATGCTATTTTCTGTGGTGTGTCTCCAGATGAATTTCACAGGATCTCTCACATTACCATTGCCAAAGAAGCGTGGGAGATATTGGAGACCACTTACGAAGGCACGAAGAAAGTAAAAGATACCAAGCTGCAGATGCTAACCACTCAGTTTGAGGAGCTAAAAATGAGTGAGGATGAGTCCTTTGACTCTTTCTATAGCAAGCTGAATGAGGTGATTGTAAGCAAGTTCAATTTGGGAGAGAAAACGGAGGATTCTAAAATTGTAAGGAAGATCCTTCGATCATTGCCGGAAAGTTTTCGTGCCAAAGTGACAGCGATTAAAGAGAGCAAGGACCTTGATGACATAAAAGTCCAAGAGCTGGTTGGTTCTCTTCAGACTTATGAAATGTCGCTGCCCAATCAACGGAAGAGTAAATCTCTTGCTCTTAAGACCATTAATGAGAAGGTGGAAGACCATGACTCATCGGAAGAAGATGTGGTTGATAAAGATGTTGCATACCTTGTAAAAAATTTCTGAAAATTCTTGAAATTCAAGAATATTGGCAAATTTGGTTATAAAGGAAAATTCCAAAGTTCAGGAATGGAGAAAAGGGAATTCAAAAAGAAAGATGGAAAAGAATCCCAATCTACACAAGGTGTCACTTGTTTCGAATGCAACGGGGATGGACACTTTAAGAAAGAATGTCCGAATTATTTAAAATCGAAAGGCAAAGTGTATGCCACGACATTGAATGACTCAGATTCATCCGACTCAGATTTTGAGGAAAGCTGTGACGGAGAAGGGAATTATTCAGCTGTTATGACTATTGCCCATGTTGAGTCTTCAGACGAGTTGAATCTGCTTGTACAAGAGCTTGGAGTACATAGTGATGAAGAATCATTTGGAGCTGTTGAGGAATCAGATGCAGAAGAAGATGAAAACACAGCCAATCATCAAGACAATTATAACTCACTCCTGGAAAGGTCGGGTGAGTACACAAGGATGGCAAAGGCAGCTGTGAGAAAGATGAAGAAGGCAGAGGAGGACTATAAAAGTCTCCTAATTCGCTATAAGGAGGCTAAGTGTGAGATAGAAACACTGAATAGTGAGCTGTCAGAAGCCTACACAAAAGTGAGATTTCTTGAGCAAGAGGTTGTGCAAGCAAATGCCAAGGTAGAAAGGGTCTCCACCAAGAAGCTAGATGATGTTATTTCATCTCAAAAGAGCTTTTTAGACAAATCCGGATTGGGATATACCGGAGGAAGTAGCTCATCTGGCAATATCACTAAAGAAGTGAAGTTTATAAAGGTCAAAGAATCAGCTGATGGTGGCCCTACTGTTGAGAAGCCCAAGATAGAGGAGAAGAGGAATGTGGGGAACGAACGGTTGCTGAATCCACGTAATCAATCCGTGGGCAGGTCTGAATCCCGAGTCAAGTCTTATCCACGACCACAAAGAGATCCTAGATCGAACTATGTGTGTCATCACTGCGGACTTCAAGGGCATACTCGACCAAATTGTCAAAAGCTGAGAGCAATGAATAGTGCAACTCCTCAAAGATCACGAGGACCTAGAAATGATAGGAGAAATTGGGCTAGTGAACCATTAATAGATCAAAACGGTGATCCCAGAATGATGAACGTTATGAAGATGATTGGTGCATTCACCAACTACTTGGAAAGCTTTACACGAAGGTTTGAAAGCCCTAACTCCCGTACCCAATCCTATAAGGAAATCACCCCAAACGCAAGTGACGTGTGGGTGAAAAAGGGTACTCATACATAAGCATTACAACATGTCCATGCATCAATACTTCCTATGCTTTGTGACGGTGTTTGATTGTTTGCTTATTGTTTATGTTGGTGGTTGTTTGTGCATATTTTTGTTCATTTTTGTTTTTGATCAATCTTTTTCTTCTTATGTGTCAAAAATCCAAAAACCACATAAAAATTGGAAAATCAAAAAGTTTGATTGACATTGTTGAGTTTTGTCTCAAAACTTATTTTGCCTTGTACCTTTGTGCTAATGGCTTTATGCATTTACGAGCGTAGTTTATTCCTTTGCACTCTTATCACTGTGGGAGAAATCTTGAAATCTATGTGATTGTTGTAAATAGATCTTCAAACTTGTCATGAATGATTAATGAATGGTTTTGTTGATCTTGAGACATGTATAGACTTGTGTCTATATATCTTCCCACTCTTTATTTTTGTTTTTGCTAAAAAGAGCTCACCAAATGTAAATCTCCAAATGAAAAGAGATATTGAGCTGCAAAAGCCTGTTGCACATACTAATATTCGACTAGGAAAAAGAGAAAGCGACAAAAAATTAAAGTGAATGTTTATTCAAAAAGTCAAAGGTTATCTCATCAAAGTGAAATATCAAATATCACTCTCACAATGAAAGGTGATTGTTTCAAAAGGATCAAAAAGATCAAATGTTATTATTGAAAGTGGAGTCAAATGTAAAGCTCCAAATTACATTATCAAGTTTTGTGGGAGGTCATATATGCATATTTTTATAATTGAGATGGGTCACATGATCTAGTGCTAATTGTGTATGCCTTGGTTGAATTGATCATTGAAGTTTCACATTAGACTAAGGACTATCTCATTGTTGATATCCACACACAACAGACAAGTTTATGTTTAATAAACGTCATATTCATTTGTGTGATTGTACTTGATAAAATGTGTTTTCACATGCTCAATCTTTGTTGATTCAAGCACAAAAAGATTTTTGAGTGTTTTTGGAAAGTATTTTGTTCTTCAAAAACTGCAAATTTCAAAAAACGTTTTTGCCCTGTTTTGGCGACTCAGTTGCGGATAAGTCAAGTTGCATGCCACAGTCGCGAGCTCGCTAGTCAATTTTGGTGACTTGTTCGCGAGTGGAAGGTCCAGTCGCGAGGAGTACACAGAGATTTTTGCGGCTCAGCTTGCGACTTCCTCGGGGATATACCTTCCAGTCACGAAAAACACTTAGAAAATTTTTCAAAACTTTTGTCTTGAAGTGTTTTGGCGGGTGGATCTAGCGACTTACCTCAGCCACGAAAAACACGTGTTTTGCACAGTGAGGGCAATTTTTAGAATCTTTTTTAGTTTTTCCTCGAACTTTTTATGACTGTTCATCTTCTCTCTCAACTATCTTCTTCCCAAACGCTCCATGTAACCCATTTTGAACTCCATTGTTGCTTCCTTTCAACTCAAAATCTTCAAGTAAAAGGTATGGGTTTTCTTTCTCAAACTCAGTTTTTCTTGATTTTGTGTTTTTCCCTCTTGAATATTTGCATTTTTGTTTGTTTTGAGTTGGGTTTATATTTCGGCTGTTGCTCTTTGTTCGTGCTTAGCTAGTGGAGGATATTGATTTATTTTGAACCTATTTAAGTTGCTGGTTTTGGTCTTTGTCATGTGACTTTCTCTTAGATTAGGGTTTGTTATCTGTCATTTACCCATCTTGTCTGATCTTATTTTGATGTGTTGATTCAAAATGTTCTTGTTTTGTTTGTTGGGTTTACTGTGTTGATTATGTGCTTGTTCATCTAGTGTGTGCATCTGTCTTATGTTCTCTGGGTCATTTCATACTCATCAAAATGTATGTCTCATTGACATATATTTGTCCTTTGGGTGATTTCAGTCTCTGCTGCTTTAATACTCTCCTACATAATGCTAATTGTTCTTGAGTATCTACCATTAGGTTCATTCGTCTGTGTGGTTGATTGAATTTATGAGGCTTGTCCTTCTATTTTTGTCTTTGTTACTAACAAAGTACTGATTTATTCTACACATGTATTGCACTATGTTGTTGTGGCCTTTTTTGATTGTTCACAAATGGCTCCTTCATCCCCAAAGAAGAAAACTCCTGCAAAGAAAGCAGATAAGAGAATGAAAATGGACCCTAACCTGTTTAGGTCTGTTTCCCATTTTGAGAGATACAAGGATTTCTTCTTAAAGGTAGGAATCATTAAAGAAAGGTTTGTGGATTTGGAGGATTTGAGAGACACTTTTATCCCCAGTTGTTTTGAAGGGAGAGGATGGGAAAAGTTTTTGTGTGATCTCCCAGTTGTGTGTGAACCCCTGATTAGGGAGTTTTATTCCAATGCTGTGATAGGGGAAGACGAACTAAGCTACTGGGTTAAAGGTAAAGAATTCACTTTAGATGCACATGACATTGATGATGTGCTAGGTCTTAAGGGGTTAGAAGATCAAAAGTTTGTCAACTATAAGGATAGGATTCTGTCTATTGAAACTGTACAACAGAGGATAGGTGGACAAAGAGAAGGGAAGTGCCTAAATACCACAGCTTTTCCAATGGACATGAGATGTCTCACTATTATCATGATGTTTAACCTATATCCCATAAGGAAGTTGACTACAATTAACAGTGCAAGAGTAATTTTTTTGATGGACCTTAAGGAAAGACATTCATTGACATCAGTTCCCACATATTTGACACTATTGTGGAGGCCTAAACTGATCTTCCCTAGTCTGCTCATAAGGATCTTTAGAAAGAAGGGTGTTCCAATATCTCGAGATATCAGTCCCATGTCCACACCTTCTGCAATTAACAAGTTAACCTTCAAAAGGATAAGTGTTCATCTTCCAGGTGAAGAAGATGAAGGTGATGAAGGAGAGGGTGTCCCAATGGAGACAGAGGTAGAGGCAGCAGGTCAGGCATCAACCTTAACACCCAGGAGGAGTGGCAAGAGGACTAGAGCATCAACTTCTTCAGATACACCTCTAGATGCATTTCAGATCATTCTGGAACGACTTGATGGAATCAGAGGGGTCCAAACCAAGCACTCTGAGAGGATAGCAGCCATCCAAGACTAGATTGATATTCTGTCAGCAAAATTTGCCAGCTTCACCACCCAGTATGGACAGTGACCCTTTGGCCATTCCGATCAAAAAGGGGGAGATAAAGTTTTTGTTGAGAAGCAGCTCTTAAGGGGGAGTAAAGTTTTTGTTAAGAAGTAGAGAAGCAACTCTTAAGAGGGAGTAATATGTTGAGGGGGAGCAGTCAAAAATAGTGTCCATCTTGTTATCTTTGTTTATATTTTGGATTAGTGTTGTCTCTATGCTTGGCACGTGTGCTGCTTCTGGCGGCTTGCAGCTGGAGCACTACTGGACAAAATAGGACAACTGGCCATTTTGTTATCGCACGGCTGGATCTCGCGACTCAGTCAAGCCACGAGGCCAAGCCGTGAGCAACCCCTGTTTTGAAAAACCTGACGTTTCACATTCCGTTCTTACCCCAATATAAATACCCCTTATACCCACAAAAGAATGAGGGGCTTCCAGAGAGAATTTTGAGAGAGAAACCCTAGAGTAAAACAAGATTGATTCATCTATAATCTTTACATAAGAGTCTCTTCAAATTCCTCAACTCTCTTCCTCTCCATTGTCAAATCCTTGAGAGGCATTTTACCAAAACCTTTTTCTCACCATATCCATTACTGTGAGAGGGCTGTTTGGTGTTCTGGGAAGCAGTTAGGAAGGAACCAATTTACATTAGTTGATGCTATGGTCAAGTAGCGGAATCCAAGAAGCTAGAAAAGAAATAGGTTCAGCGCAACCTCGTTGGAGCAAGAAACTTGGAGGGCTTAGGTGCACTGGGTAGATTAGGCTTGGAGGGTCTATTGCTGTCCATGTATCCCAACTACATTTTCTAGTAGATTGTTTACCGCTTGGAGGGCGGCGGAGAGGTTTTACGCCGAGGGCTTCGATTTCCTCTTCGATAACACATCGCATGTTGTCCTTGTGTTTGCATCTTCCTTCCCTTTTATCTTTGCCTTTTATTATCTGCTGTGGGTTGTGATTTTAAATTGGCTTAGATCGTTTACCAATTCTGTTTTATAGCTTTTGTTCATTTTCCGCACACTTGTTGTTTGACATAAAACTTGAATTGGTTAATTTGTAAATTGGAGGTCTAAACATTCAAGGGTGTTTTTACACTATTTGAACTTTCACACCCTACCAAAATTTTGTACTCCTAGATCCCAAATTTAAAAAAAGAAAAAGAAAAAGAGAGTTGTAACTAAATAAAGGATCGGAGCCCATTATTGAAATTAGCCCAAATCCACAGAAACTAATCCGAGAGAGATGGAAAAAAAAGAATTGCAGATCTGAATCCGACCCACGATAGTATACATAGATTGGGAGATCTGAAACCTATTAAAAAAAAAAGAAAAAAAAAATCTAATCCTGATTCCTAGCTCTAAAATTAACCCCGCCACCTTTGGCTTTGTCTCTAGCTCTCATCCCCATTCCAAACCCAGAAGATTTGTCAAATGTCAGGTGGGTCAAGTTTAGGGTCAGAGTCGGGCAAAGGAGAGTTTTGAGATCATTTTTGGTGGAAAAACTTTGGTGGAGTAAAGCTTTAGAATGTATTTCCTATTTGTAATACCCGGAAAAAAAAAAAAAAAAAGGAATTAAAAGGAAGGGTATTTAAGTAAATTTGTTTATGGGGTCAATTGTTATAATTAACATTGCTAAGGGGTTTTTAGAAAATAAGGTTGAAACCCTAGCTATAAATATAAGTTTATTAAGTCAATGTATAGGGAGAGATATTTTGAGAGAAGAGACTACCCAGAAGACTGAAGTAGAGAATGATTGACAATGCCTTTGAGGTAAGAGCTTAAGAATCTCTTTCTTGTCAAATCTAAGTATTATTTAGAATTAAAGTATTTTTTTTAATGTGAGTATTTCGGCCAACAGTGTGACTTTCTTTAGACATGGCCGCATGGGTCTGTTCTGCATAATTTTCTTAAGGGAATAGTACCGGATTGATGGAGTTTGAAAAAAAAAAAGAAAGAAGAAAAAGAAAGCTAGAGGCGGCAGTAGCATATATATATATATATATATATATATATATATATATATATATAACTCCATAGAATAATCCCCTTGTCATAGCAACGCTAGCTTCCTTCTAATATTATTGTTATTATTATTATTAATATTATATTATTATTATTATTAGTTCATTGGTTTGGTAACTGAGGCGTATGGTGAAGTCAGCAAGTGATCATGGAACATGGGCTAGGCCATGCTTTGACCCTATATGGCAATATGTATCCTAGGTTTTCTTAGAGGCAGTAGAGGATACATACAAGGGCTTTTACTTTGAGATAATAAAAAGAAATTATTAGATATTTCTAGCAGTCGTTCTGTTGGCCAGATATTGTTATAAGTCATTTTTAAATTATTTGATTATTGAGTAAATGATACCTGCAAAATTGTTTTAGGTGATGATATTTAAGGATTTTTAGAGAAAGTGTTAGGGTGAAGTTTCTTTTGGTATGGCTTTTGGAGGTAAGTAACCTTATCCTAATTAGTTTTGTCTCTGCATAATTTAACTACTGAAAATTGTGTACAATTGTTACTATTTATTTTTATTGTATTAATGATTTCAAGTAAAGAATGGATAAATTCCACAAATAAATATGAGTATTGAATATATGATTTATTTATTTACTTGTTCCTTTAACTAAATTGATTTAAAGTACAAAATATAGAAATATCACAAATATATTTGAATACTGAAAATATGATTATATATGTATATATATGTACTTGAATAAGATATATTTTGTTAGAAACTATGATTTCATATATATATGATTATGGACAAATTAACTATGAATTGATTTTGACACCCAAACCAATGGGGGTTATTCATTGGTACTCTGATACCCAGCCAATGGGGATTATTCATTGGTACTCTGATACCCAGCCAATGGGGGTCATTCATTGGTATTCTGATACCCAAGCCAATGGGGGTCGTTCATTGGTATTCTGATACCCATACCAATGGGGGTCGTTCATTGGTATTCTGATACCCAAACCAATGGGGGTCGTTCATTGGTATTCTGATACCCAAACCAATGGGGGTTGTTCATTGGTACTTTGATGCCCAGTCACGGGGATATAGCGTGACCATAGTCATAAGATTTTTAAGAAAATAAATTACGTTTCAGTATTTGAACCGCTTGATTCCTTAAAACTACATATGTGATTTTGGAAATGTTTGAGTATTTAACTATTTGAGTCACTTAAACTGCTTATGTATTTTTGGAAACTATTGTAAGCTATAACTTCTGATATATGGAAAATTGACTAATTTCTAAACCATCTATGATATATATTGTAAGGTTAAATTATGTTATCTATTTGCAACTTATTATTTTAAGACTATGAAACTTCTTAGTTATTCTTGGAAAGCCATAGTATATTATAACTTTCGAAAACTCTTATTACATCTTATTACTTTACAGATTTATAGCTTGATAAAATTTATGAGGATTTTGGTTACTTATTGAGTTGTCAACTCACCCCTTTTTTTCCCCTCCAATTTCAGATTATGAAGAATAATAAGTTTTAGGAGTTCTGATGTTGTGAAGTGAGCGGGAAAAGAAGTTTAGTGATTTTGGGATTGAATGGTCTTCGAACAGTTTTATATTTATTGGCCAATTGGCATTATGTACATAAGGTTTGGATTTTGTTCCTATTAAATATTGGAGATCTATTCATAATGAAATTGTTGAGGTATTTTGGATTTATTTAATTTATTTAATTTTGAGGATAAATTTTAGTTACTAAGAGAGCCTTGCACACTTGTAAAGGGCTTACTTTATAAGCGTGTGGCGGTTGTCATGTGCCTATCTTTATAGTTGGGTTCGGGGCGTGACACTATTAGATCATATTCTTAACTTGCCTAAGGTTCTATGCTAGTTATTAAGCTTCCTGAAAGTGATGATGATGTAGAGGCTTAGAAAATATAGGGTGATTGGGATTGCTTGCGGTCAGCTGAAAGAAGAAAAAAAAAAAAAGGGGTGGCCTGGACTATACTAATGAGCTGTACAACAAGTAAAATAAAATAGGATTAGACTTATAATAGGAAAGATATTGGAGCTGGTCATTACCATTGTATGAAAAGAGATCACTTTCCTTAGGTTCAATATCGCTATAGTCATCACAGCTACTTGTTGAAATGTCAAATCCATGATGGACACCATCCCAACCTTCATAAGTAATGACACGGCTACTGCTGCATTGTGTAATTGCTTGGTTTGACTCTTCCTTGTCCTGCTCATATACCAAACCGAACCCACATTTCTGCACTTTCTCAAATAAGCTATGGTACTCAAAAAATACAACCTCAATCTGACTGCATACATCATTCCCAACAATGGCAAACCAATCATCACGAGACAAATACAATATCCAAATGTGGTCCGTAAGATGTAATTTTGCAAAGAAAGTTTTAGAGGCATATTGACTGTGATGCATATCACCAAGGGCTCTGTCACGAGCTTTAATATCAAGCTCACCAAAACAACAATCCTTACGTGCTTCGATAAGAGCACAGAGTGCGAATCCCATACACCTACTATTACACCAATTTGGAGACAGCTTTATGCTCATGGAGTTCCCCAACCTTTGATGACTTAACCACCCCGGAATTCAAAATTCAGGAATACTTATCTGAAATTCAGTTTTAGATCCATCCTCTTTCCTTTTGGGGGAAGTTTCATATCCAGTTTTACGACAAAAGAGTCTCTGTATTAAAATAATAATAATAAATTTATATTTGTGATACTCCATTTAGCAAAGAGGGAGAGAGAGAGAGAGTACCTGTAGGTAACGGTTCAGTATTGTAAATGCCACTCTGCCGCTGCTCTCATCATAAGACTGGGAAGGAGGTCGTGACAAACTGCTCTGTCTAAGCAGTGCTGGTGATGGTTCTAGGGAAGTACATCCTTCAGCTTTTATATATCTCACACTTGCTGGAAGCTCTGGCACTTATCGAAGCTTCAAACAGTGTGAAAAATCAAGAGCTTCAAGGTTGGAAAGTTGACTGATGCTTACAGGCAGGGTGACCAAATTGATTCCACTTAGTGTTAAATATTTTAAGGAGGACAAACACTTCATTGATGTGGGTGGTAGTTTCAGGGGTGACCCAACATAATTTGGGGCCTAAGGCGAAAAATTTATGTAAGACCTTTAATATGTAAATATTAATTAAACAAAATTATTTAATACTAATCAAATTAAAGTTAATTTGATACATTAAATACATAAATAATACCAACTAGACTAATATTAATTTTATATAGAGAATTAAATATCATAGTTGAATTATAAATATTAATAAAAAGAAATAAAAATATATTGCGATTGAAAAAGATACTTTATTTTGGATATAAGATGATGCATAGTTAAATAAAGTTGTAATCTAATTTTTAATTTTATATTTTGATTTAGAGAGAGAGAGAGATATATATATATATATATATATTATTTGGTGTACGGTTTTGTAAGATATTAGTTTACAAAAATCAAAGTCTCAAACTATTAGGGGATATTAATCTATAATTGATGATTTAACACATTTGCAACATCTTTTTGAAATATTTTAGGGTTTCAATTGAGTTAAAGTTCTATTAGTCTCGTACTTTGAGAGTCTTAATAGAAATGAAAAAGAAAAATGTACTAATTAAAAGTATTATAAAATGTTCAAAATATAATGTAATATTGTCTCTCATTGATGAACTTCATCAATTTAACTAATGAATGTTTATATCACATTTTTTATGATTAATAACATGGCAATTTGTAAGCCAATAGTGAAATTTGTACATCACTAATAAAAAAAATGTACAACCTTTAAAATATATATATAATTTTATAAAAATTTGGGATTTTTAACCATGAAAAGTGGGGCTTTTTTTTTCAAAGAAAATTTTGTTTTTTGGTGGGACCTCAGGCCTAGGCCTAACTTGCCTAGGCCTTGAGCTGACCCTGGGTAGTTCCTCAATAGCAGTACAACTTAAACGAAGTTCTGATAGGCTTTTCATAATTCCCTTAAATTCGAGCAACCATTAAGATTAAGAACCGTAAGGGACTCTATTTTAGCAGATATGCTGGGAAGATTGGCAAGAGATCTGCAGAACGACAGTTCTAAATGGCTAAGCCTGCTGAGTGGGTCTCAACCAAACTTTCTCAAGACTCGGAATCCCTGAAAAGTCAGGTGTCCTAATAAGGTTGGAAGAGGAAAAAAAATAGGAAAAAAAAAAAGCCCCCGTTAAACATATAATTTAGTTTAATAAGTAAAAATTATATTAAATATAAACAACTTTCTGCTTCAAAAAAAAAACAAGTTTATTGATGGAAGGAGGAAACTGAAATAAACCAGGAGTGTATTGTAGCTACACTTAAAGAAAAGAGAAATAACAAATACTCTAAATAGAAAGGCAGTTAAAAGAACAAAATTACCTTTACTCCTTCCCAAAGATATTCAATTCTGCTATACTTCAAGTCAAGTTGAACAAGCTCCTTTGGTGGGAAACTGGATGGCAAACATTTTAAAGAATAACACTTCCGTTCAAGACATCTTAGCTCATTGGGATCACGATTGTGAGTATTCTTGGAGTGCAAGTGACAAATACTTAACAATCTAAGATTAGAAATCTTTGAAAAAACTTCAGAAAATTCTCCATAACTGCAATCCTCTTCTTTGCAGTTGACGACTACAGCTTGAATTGCGTTTGTTGCCTTATATTTTGAAAGCAAAGACTTGTGATTTGCACAGGCAAATGATAAGAATAATAGAATTACTAAAGTTTTACAGTGTTAAAGCCTTAAAGGAGATTCAAAAAATAAAAAAAATTGATTCCCTGAGTTTTCCATATCTATAACCACCTTTTAAGACTTAAAATACCAATTGGTAGACTCAAGAAGGCTATGGACGGGGAAATTTCCTCGTTGAACCTGAACTAAAAATAATTTAATTTTTGCATTCCCCTCCCCTCCCCAAATGGTGGCCCAACTTCAAATTCCATAATAGAAAATAATAAAATTGACTACATATTACCATTTGGAATGGCAAGAGCAATTTAAATGAAAATGCAAAAAGATTGCCATTCGGCTTTGCATTGTTAATAAAATTACATTTTTATAACAGGGGAAAAGGTGTGTTTTCAAATTGCAGATCGTAAAAACTGCCAAAAGATTGCATTTTCACACTGCAATATTTCATATCAACAATACTTTCCACATATTTTACCAAACACTTAATTTTATTCTAAAAAGCACAACTTCTAAAATTTTCAAAAACCTAACCAAAACAGATACTAATAGTAACTAATTAGTAACTAATAGATCATAGTTAAACATCATATGTTAATAGTAAATTGTACTACATATTAAGTCCTATTTATAACTAATAGATCAAAGTACAACATCATATTTTAAAGTATTTTTTTTTTCTTTTTAATCTGTTTAAAACTCATTCATTAAAAGTTTAAAACTAGAAAGGTGCACTTCTACCGTTTAGATATTCAAAACCAAGAGGGTGAAAAAAAGGAAATTACAACATTACTTTTAAAGTGAGGGAAAAAGAAAAAATAAAATAAAATCTACAAAATGAATTTTTTATATAAAAGAAATGTTAAGATAGCCTTATGTTCTAGGTAGTAAACAAGAGATGGATGATTAATTGATTACAACAAGAAAGATGAATTCAAATTTATAAAAAATTACAAAGAAAATTTTTTATATTTTCAAAATCTAAAAAAATCGTCATTGACAAAATATTAGCATGGTAAATGAATGTTTCACTTTCTATTTTGTTACTTAAAACTTAGGTAACCGCTTACCTATTGGATTTTTTTTTTTTTTTTTTTTAAAGGAAAAAGAAAAAAAGAAGAACTAATTTATTGAACAAAATTATGTCACTAATTTGCTGAGATAGAACTATAGTTTTGTCATTGTTCTTACCATATCGTTCTTTAATACACAAAGCAATTCCTCACTGAGCCACAACCTACTCTGCTTTCCAAGATTTCCACCTGATTTTAGACGAACAATTTTTTGACCCATTTCTTGTAGTAGATCATGCATCCCTAAATGTTTGTTGTCATCCATGGTTAGGAGAGATTTTTCCACAAGAACACTTAAACCAATTTTTGCATCAAAACCACGATTTGTTAATGTCTCTAGTACTTCATCTTTCGTATACCCTCTAAAGAAACATGCAATATCTAAAAATATCTCCTTCCACATTTCCTCTAGTCCATCGTAATTATTTTAAGTATATCATAGATCTCTCCTTTAGTTTCTTTAAAATTATTCAATGTACTTTGCCATTCATCAATTGTTCTTTCAACCAAAAAGGAACCCAAAGTAACAAGAGCTAGTGGAAGGCCATTAGCATATTCTACAACTTTTTGGGAGAGCTGAATATAAGCTTCTTTGGGTTGCTCCATTTTGAAGGCTTTCACACAAAAAAGTTTTAAAGCATCATCATTATTTAATACCTCAAGCTTATATCTTTTAAGCACTCCATGTTGGATCAACACACGTTCATCTCTATTTGTTATGATGATCCAACTCCCCAATCCAAACCAGTTTTTTTCTCCAGCCAACTTTTCTAATTGGTCCAAATGGTTGACATTATCTATAACAAGTAGAACTTTTTTGTGGCATAGCCTTTTCTTAATCATGTCAACTCCATAAACATTTCGTATATTTATTTCTTTGTCCTTCAAAATGTCAACAAGAAGCTGCTTTTGTAATCGTGGCAAACCGTATTTTTGTGAATCTTCCCCAACATTAGCAATAAAGCTAGAACCTTCAAAATGACTATGAAACTCATCATAAACAATTCTAGCAAGAGTTGTCTTTCCCAGACCCCCCATACCATGAATCCCTATCATGTAAACATTATTCTCAAAACCTAAATACAAAGGGATCATTTTTGCAATAGTAGATTCCATTCCTGCGAAATTTTTGGTAATGCTTGAGGATTTTGAACTCAATTTCTCCATCATCTCTTTCACAATGTCTTGGATAAATTCTGCCTCATGCCTGCAAAGATGATAGAAGACGTTTACATGATGGTCCAAACCAATTATAAAATCATCTTTTTCACAATGTGTTGGATCAATGGTTTTGAAACTCGGACTGTTCAAAGAATCGGAGAAGGAAGAAGTTCAAGGTTTTCGAGGTCGAACCGTGACGATGTCATAATTAATTTAATAGTTATTTAAAATATAGATAAATATAATAAATTAGTATAAATAGAAAAACTAACTAAAATAATTCAAATAAATATAAAGACCATCATTCAAATGTATTTTTTATATCATAACTTTCATTATGATGTTTCAAAAATCAATGGAATATTATTATTAATTGTTAAAAATAATTTTAAAAAAATTATTAGTTTACATTATACTATCAAGATAAAATAAATTTATATTATAAACAAAATGAATGTCTACAACTTCATATATTTTTATGCAAATATGTATAATATTGTTCGTACACTTTTTTTTATAAATTTATGTAATATTATACAAATTTAATCTATAATATAAATCCTAATTTACAATAACAGTACATGAATGGTTGTTGAAAAGAGTAGTACATGAATTTAATACGAATATGTGGGTTTGTAGTACTAATAAATAATGCAATTAATTATTTAAATGTCCTATAAAAAAATGCAATTAAATGAAAAAAGTTTTAAAAAATTTAAAAGCAAATGAATGGTTGAAGCATGGCCACATGTCCAACTTTTTCATGGGAAAGGGGTAGTGTTTGCCATATTGGAAGACAGCTTTATTGGAAAAGAAAAAATCTTAGAATGTTGATTTCTTTTGGTTTTGGGCACTAGTGACAGAAGAAGAAAGGAAACACCAAAGAAGCAAAAGAAGAATAAACGCAGAAGAACGGAGAAGAAGGAAAAATTGGAAAACGCAGAAGAAGGGGTAAAAATAAGGTTTGTGCTTTTCATTTCTTTTTTATTTTGTGGACTTAGTGTGTTTTGGGACTGCATTTTCAAATTTGTGGTCAGGATGAGAGATAAAAAGACAAAGTTCAATAGAGAAAATGGCACAACACTTCTTCTTTTTCTTATTTTTTCTAGTTTCGGCCTGACCCATGAGACCCGACCATAGTTCTCCAACCCAGGCGGTTTAATCGCAGTTCGAACAATTCACTGTGTTTTTTGTGTATAGCGGGTTTTGGGGTTAAAAGAGCCATTTCAAGGACATTTCCCGGTTAATCGGGTCGGACCGTATGGTCCGGTCCGGATTTCAAAACCGATCATTTCTGACTCATGCCTGTTAACAAGATAGAAAATAATCACATGATGGTCCAAACCAATTTTAAAACCACAGAGGATGAAGAGAAATACTAGGCAAGAATACACCTTGCACAAGCATGTACATATGAATTCATCAACTTGTGGATAGAATTACTGATTTGGAATTGTATATTATATTCAGAGCCATAGTTATCATTATATTTTGTTGAAACAGACGCATCAAATTTTAAGATTGCTAGAATACAAATAATAAAAGGTTCAGCCTTAGTGCCAGCACAAGCACAAGTTTTTACCTCTTGAACGGAGACTCAAATAATAGTGTATTTTTTTCTTTTTCTTTTTCTTTTTGCTTCGCTTAAGAAGAGGTGTTCTTTGAATTTCTATTTATGCACTAATATCATTATAAAATACTAATGCTCAACTTCTTCAAAATTACATAATTTTTTTATTTTTTAAAACAATTGATTTGTGAACAGAAGGGTTAAAATGCGCATTAAGGATTTTATTTATCCAAAAACAATGATTGGACCAAAACAAATTCCTTTTAAAAAGGACTTGCATGCGGTAAACTTAATCCAATCTATAATTTGGCAAAAGGTAATTTTGGGTTGTTAAAGCATCACATTGAATTATTAAAAGTGTTATAATTGTCTCTAAAATTAGACTTTCAAGTCTTCAATTGACTTAAATTCTTAAGGGGCACGGCTAGAGTAATTGGCAAGGTTTTAAAAACCAGTGTGGACAAAGAACCATAAAAGGGACTGATTACCAGTTTTTTGTTCCGACCAGAATCGGATCGATGATCGAATCGGTGATGTCATAATTAATAATTAATAATTTTGTAATTAGAAAAGTAATAAATAAATTATATAATAATTTTATAGTAACTAATAATATTTACTTTAAAAAATTTATATCATAAAAGTTTAATCACAATTATTAAAAACAAACTTATAATGAAAAATATAAATAACAAAATAACTCCCCTACTATCCCACCTACCACCATTGACATTAAATTTTCTCCACCTTACCCCACTTTCTTCTCCTTTTGCTCATTAAATTTTATCCACCTACCCCCACTTTCTTCTCCTTTTGCTCTTCGGAATATAGAATACCACCTCAATTCAAAATTTGCTTCTACACAAAATCCGAATCCAATTCTTCACTCTACCTTTCTTCTCCTCATTTTACACATCTTCCCCTACCTATCTCTCTCTGCCAAGCAAAGTTCAACCTCACTCCACAGCTAGCATGTTCCCAAAATATCATTTCTTTTACAACAGATAAGCGTTGCTTCTTCCCCAAATTTCGTTTCTTTTACAAGAACTGAAGATGAGAAAAGATTAAGTATTCTTCAGTTCTTGTCCTTTGAAGCTTGTTCATCTGCTCAAAATACCGCAAGGCCGAGAGAAAAAGGAGGTGAGAGACCGAGAGAAAAATGAGGCTAAGGCAGAGGCACTGACCACCGAATTCCAAAGTCGAATAGCAAAGACGAGAAAGAGTGAGAGAAAAAAAAAATTCAAAGGAAATGGAGGCTAAGAGTGTGAGAGAGGGTTGTGAGGGAAAGGAAAAGAGAGGATATGAGTTTTTAGGTTGTGAAAACGGTCAAAAATTGTGTAGTTTTTCAGTCTCAACACAACCGGCCAATAACCGATTCAACCATACCGGTTTCACGATTAAACCAGCCAATTTTTTACTATTCTTGGTTTTTAGCTATTTTTCGGTTTTTAATTATAACCGGACCAAATTAGTGGTCAATTCTCGGTTGAATCGGTCGAACCTGCCGATTCAGTTTTTAAAACCATGGTAATTGGTGAATGTTTGTCCATAATATTAAAGCATCATGTGACTTAATATTTTTTTTTTTTTTTTTTTTAAAGAGTGACTTAATAATTGATTACCTCTTCATAGTAGAATTTAATTTTTTTAGTCATCATAATCTATAGTCTTTCAACCATTTTTATAGGTAGACTTTGACTAAAGAAGCCTATGGGTAAACTTATCCTACCAAAGGAACTGAAAAATTACAATTTACCTTTTGGTTTGGCCCTTTCACAATTTAGTATACGAAGCTTCAATTACTACATTTAAATCCGTAAAACACCAAGTGTTCCATATCAACGTTAGAGATTTTTCACTCACGTGGGAATTGTGAGCAATTTAAGGACTAGCTTGACGAAATATCCCCACACAATTCCAACTATATTCAATTCTCCAATTTTTTCTTGAAGAGAGAGAGAGAGAGAGAGAGAGAGAGAGAGAGAGAAAACAATAACAAAAGTAAAGTTAAAAAAATAAAAAATAAAATATGGAGAAGATGAATTAGGTATTTTAACTAGCATACCATGATGTAGTTCAATACATGCATGTTATGTTATATTCTCATAGCTAATTATATGATTCATGGTATATGAAAGAAGCTTATCATTTGGAATTCATGGAAATTACCTATTTTGTAGATGCCAACCAGAGATATCAACCACTTCTCTTAAAGTAGCTCTCCATGTTTCAACCTTCTCTATGTTATCTTTAAAGCGTTTCTGGTGATCAATAAAGGCTTGTTTAAAAGTTCCTGTTTGTTTCCGTACATCAGTCGAGTCAACATCATAAAAAATTGGCAAAACTATCGGTCTCATTTCTTCCCTGCATTTGACAATCGTGGCAAGCTCATCCAAGCACCACGTAGAAGATGCAAAATTTTTTGAGAGAATGATTATAGCAAACTGTGATTCTTCTATTGTTTTGAAGAGCTCAGAAATAGATTTTCCTTTCTCAAGCTCGTCTTCATCCCTAAATGTTTTTTTTTTTTTTTTTTTTGAGAGACTTCATCCCTAAATGTTAAAATGTCCTTTCGTTGCAGAGCAACATATAGATGGTCAGTAAAATTATTACAAGTATACTCACCCCTGAAACTAAGAAATACATCGTATTTCCATTGACGTGTTAAAGAAGAAGATGGTGACGGCGAAGACTCTCTTTTACACTTCATTGAAGCTGTTGGAAATTTAGATATAGAAAAAGTACAACCAATTAAAAATAAAGAAAATAAAATAATTAAATTAGGGAAGAAGAAAACGATGTGAAGTGGGATTTTAGTTTCAGGCAGGGAGTGAAACGGTAATAATAAATAGAGATGATTGTATTTGTGTTAAAACTTAAAAGTGAGAACTTACCCATTTGTGAGAAGGAATTACAGCAGTGATGATCTCCAAAACCTCCTGAAAACACTCCGGTTTTAGACAATCCAACGACTCCTGTTTCGCTTTTTAAAATTATTTAACTATAGGAAATAAGACAAAGATAATTGAATAGATTTTCTTTAGAAAAAAAAAAAAGACTACGGAATTTAAGCACTCTTATAAAAACTCTAATCTTAGAAAGCAAACTTTTGTTTGGAGCTTTATTCATTCATTTCATTGGTAATGAGAAAACCAACTCGAGGTTCAAACCTTGAAACAAACAAAAGTTGAAACTCTTGCTTCACGGCAATTAGGAAGAAGAAAACAATTTGATATGGATTTTTCATTTCAAGAAAAAAAAAAATGAAAGGGAAGAAATAAAAGGGATGAATGAGTGTGAAAAATGACAACTTACAGATTTGGAAATTGAAATTAGAGTAGAGTAGTAGTGATTGTTCTTAATGCTCGAAACCCACTTGAAACAAAGCCGTATCCAATTGATATTTATAGGCTGTTTAATAAAGGATTGTACTCTGTCCTTTCTTTCTCCGTGTGTTTGTGTTCACAATTTCACATACCCTGTTTTCAGTCAAATGCCTTTTCCCAGTCTCAGTTGCCTTTTCCCATTACTTTTTTTTTAGAGACAAAGTAGTTTCGTGGTAACCAGCTATGAATATGAAGCTCTGTTTAAATTTCCTTTTTCATTCAGATGTGGTGGGCGTACTGCGTATGAGAATTGAAGAAGGAAAAAAAAAATCTTTTTTATTTAGCTAAAATTTATGGTAAAAAATAAAAATTATCATTAGATTTTGCGATACTATCAAAACTCTTTAAAGAGTACAAAGCTCACATAAAGCAATTAGAAAATTTATTTGCCATTAGAAAATTTCTAAAAAAGAGATTTTTTCAATAAACTTCCTTCTTCATTTCTAATTATTATTTATTTTTAAAAAATTAATTGTTTTTTTTTTCTATTATGGATTATTCAAACACTTTTTTATGTATATAATATGTTGAGTAGATACGAATGAATAAAATTTCACCTTAAAAGATAATGAAAATAGTGAATTATTATTCTAATATAATTTGATCCAAATTCATAGACTTAATTTTTTAAATTAAACTGTGTACTTTATATTATATTTTATGCTCAATTGGAATTTGTTATTTCTCCTATTAGTGTGTGTTCACAATTTCATGCCATTCTTTCAATCCAGTCAACCACACTTTTACCCTTTAAAAGAAAAGTGTAAATTGTCTTATGTGCTTGAGCAAATTGAATATTTTAAAAAAAATCATGATAGCTTATGATATTAACTCCAATCTTAGCAAATTGGATTCATTTTCATTTTAGTTTTTAATTAAAAAAATTATCATTTAGGTTTAAAAATTTTAATTTTGTCCAATTACTCATTTGCATTTGCAATAGTTGTGCATGTCATTATCTATACTACTATTTAAGAGGCTTCTCCTGTTTGGATTTCTAATTTTTTTTTAGTTCAAAAATACCCCTACACCCCTATATCTAAGTAGAGACAAAATTAAAGGACAATCTGGTAAAAATGCAACTCTAACTCCAACTAAACCATTGCTTAAAAAATATGATTACTTTCCTGTTAATTTTCAAATTGCTTTATTCACTTATAAATTAGATTCTCAAAATAAAAATTATATATATAAAAAAAAACACAGTTTTTTTTTTGGCTAAAAAAAAGCCTCATCGCACACGTGAAATGCATGTGATGAGGCTAGTTCCATCCAATGCCTTTACAAAGTTTTCTTTTTTTTTTTTTATTTAATTTTTTTCCAGAATTTAAAATTAAAATAAAATGAAATTTTTTTTATTGAAAAAAAAAAATACTAATGCTTAGCTAAAAGATAACACTAATTCCCTCAATCTAATATCACAGATTCACAGCCACCACACAGTATCAGCACATTGCCACCACACTGTAATATTATTACATAATTGCCTATTTAATAAATGAATGCACTATGTTCTATCTTTCTCCGTGTGTTTGTTTTCACAACTTCAATATCATCTGTTTCAACTCAAATCAACTACTCTTTTGTTTGGTCTTAACTCTTAAATGCCTATTTTCCTTCGTTTCTTTTTTGGCGTGGTAGAAGGGTCGAGCTTACCGACTATTGCTAAATGAAAGTCAATTCATTGATAATGATTCCCCCACTTTATTTTTTTTCTTTCTTTAGAATTATAAATAAATAAATAACTAAAAGGGGCAAAGTAATTTCATGGTAATCAGTGATGGAGCTTATAATTGAAATTTCATTAAGACATGAACATATGACAATTATTTGACATGTGTCCAAATCCCAATGGATCCAACACACTAAATTTAAGCTGATTCCTTTACTTTGAAGTTCCATTCTTAGTCTCCTAAAACTTGGAAAAGTTGGTCTTCTTTTTTTTTTTTCCTTTTTTTTTTCAATCCCATTTCCTCCAAACTGAACTGAGATGAAGCACATCTATTTCTTATGCTGTCTCTTATGCTATATGATCGCCAATCTTAAGTTATGGTACAAATTCACGTGTTCATCAATTTTTTTTTAGGCACAATTCTGTTATTAGTCATAATGAATTAGGAAAATGCTAAAGGTCTTACAAGTTTTATTACATACAGTTTACAAATTGATGTGACAATAAATATAATTGGTAGATTTCGATATATTTGAAGGTCTTTTTGTGATTGGTGATACATCATTTAATAAGCTTAATGTAATAAAAATTGTAATAAATGCTACACTACTCAATGAATTATGGCTACGAAGATACCATAGACAAGAGCATTAGCATTGAAAAATGCTAATGCTATATTTCAGTCCTTTTTAACATTTTATGTCTCAAAATGGGCTGCATCAAAAGATGCTAAACACAGAAATTGTAAAAAATTTTACAATAGTGCTACAGTACAATTCTATCTTTAGAATTGTACTGTAGCACAATTGTAAAAAAAAAAAAAAATATTTTAATCGGCATTTCTCTCTCCTCCATAATTTCTGTTATCTTCTCTCTCTTCATTCTCTCTTTCTCATCTGCTCTCTCCGCTCTCTTCATTCTCTCTTTCTCACTTTCCTCTTTCAAACCCAAACCCAAACATCTCTTTCTCATCTGCTGCTGCTGCTACTTGTGCGAAACGACAGCGTTGAAGAAGTAAACAACATCATCCATCTCTTTCTCATCTGCTGCTGCTGCTACTTGTGCGAAACGACGGCGTTGAAGAAGAAGAAGAAGAAGTAAACGACAGTCTCCGCTTGCAACGCATTAATCTATGTGGGATTAGCATCGACCAATACCAACCGGGTTGAAGATCGGAGTGGGTCATGGCGTGGGTCACGGAGATCGGAGATCAGAGTGGGCTGAAGTGGGTTTTTGGCTGTGACTGGTGTTTTCGGTTGTTTTTGGCGTGGGTCCGGTGTTTTTGGTTGTGGTTTTTGTGCTTAAAGGGGTTGTGGGTCGTGGTTTGGTCCGGGGTTTGGGTCGTGGTTGGGCTGTGGGTCCGGTGTTTGGGTCGTGGGTGACGGCGTGGGTTTGGTGGTTGTGGTTTTTGGCTGTGACCGGTGTTTTTGGTTGTGGTTGTGGTTTTTGGTTGTTTTTGGCTTGGGTCCGGTGTTTTTTGTTGTGGTTTTTTGAATGGGTTTGCTCCGGTGGGTTTCAAATCGGCGGTGTGGTTTCTGATCGGTGGTGGGTGTGGTGGCCGTTGGTGGCTCTGGTTTGATTGGTTATGGTTTTTGGTTGTGGTTGTGGTTTTTGGTTGTTTTTGGCTTGGGTCCGGTGTTTTTTGTTGTGGTTTTTTGAATGGGTTTGCTCCGGTGGGTTTCAAATCGGCGGTGTGGTTTCTGATCGGTGGTGGGTGTGGTGGCCGTTGGTGGCTCTGGTTTGATGGTTTGTGTGTGGCTGTGTGTGGCTCTGTTGATGGGTCTGTGTGGTTCTGTGAGAGGAGCTGGGGTCTAGAGGTTGAGGGAGGCTGAGGAAAAAAAAAAGAAACGGTTGGAAAGCCTAGGAAAGTAGAACTGAAAAAAAAAAAATTGGTTAAAAAGAAATAATAAAAAAAGATTAAGGAATAATATTTTAATAAGAATAGAGTTTTAAGATGTGGGAGGTATTGTAAAATGGGATGGTATAAGTAATAAAGTGACTTTTTGGGATGGTATAATAGTATAGCATAGCATTTTTCAATGCTAGTGCTCTATCTTTCCAAAAGACCATTCACCAGATTGCATTTTTCAAAAAAAAAAATTATTAGCAAATTATGTTTCTTTTACCAGCCAGTCAACAAAGCTGTCAAGTGTCAATCATCCTCTAGAAAACTTAAACACAAAGAAAGAAAAAGTTTAATCAAAATAATACCAGGTGAACACTCTTGTCATTCTCCGAAACTCCAAGCCAAGTTTTGTCCACAACATGTCAGCAACAGCCCACACGCACAAAGCAAAGTCCGCTTTTCACACTACCGCTCGACGCGAAACACTCTAGAAGGGAAGAAACTCAGCGTATTTACGTCATCTTCAAGGCAAAAGGGAAAAGAAAAAAAATGGTATGAGTATGACATTGATGAATTGGTGATTTAGTTGGCACATACAAAGTCTTCTTTAGTTTAACAAAAAAAAAAATAAAAGTCTTCTTTAATTTAACAAAAAAAATAAAAGTCTTCTTTTATGTTGCGTAACATGATAATTAATAATTATTAATCCAAAATAAATTATACACTAACCAAAAAGATTTAAAGAGTTGTTTGATGCCATAAAAAAATTTTAGTAATAAAAAATATCATAAAGTCACAATTAATTTGGTAGCAATCAATTTGATTTTTACTTATTAGCTCACTAATAAAAATGTCATGTCATCATTTGAATTAAAAATGTCATGTAATTTCACTAATGAAAATGTCATGTCATCATTTGATTTATAATTTGGGCTTTATATGAGTGTGGGCTGATTGGGTTTTAATTTTTAAGTGTGAGTGTTAATGTTTTAAGAGAGATCTGGCTGAATGTTTGCAAGTTAAAAGGGTTTGGACCTAAAATTATGTTGGGCTTGAGTTGGTTAAGCCTAAGTATTTCTGGACCTGGGTGTAAATTCGTATGGGGTAGTCGTGTTAGTGGGCTGGCCTCACTTTGAGAGAAACTCAATGACAATGAGATGAGTTAGGCCCAACTCAAGCCCCAATCCTTCAGAAGCACTGATGGTGGTGCACCTAACATCGAGTAGGTGTGGCTTTATTTTAAGGTGGTGAGACTTTGCACGTGTTGCTGGGTCAGCAGGGACGGAACGTGTGGGCTTAGGGGGCCATTGCCCCAGAACGACTAGTATATAGCTACACAAAATTTTTGACTTTGTCCCTCTCTCTCCATATTGTTTTACAAATTGACACAAGAAATTTTTCATTTTTTATTTTTTATTTTTTATCAAACAATCCCTTTGCTCAATTGCCCCAAGAATATCAAGAAAATCTTTTAGACTAACCAATAAAACAATTCATAAACCTAGATAATAAGAAAATCCCTTAGACAAATGACAAATCCAGTCTAAAAAAAAAATACCAAAAGGACAATTACAAATGACAAATCCTTAGCAAAACAATCCTTTAGTGCAACACCACCACCATTATCATCTTCTTCTTTGGCCAGTTGCCGTACTAGTACCACCATCGTCGGACAAAGACTACCATCAACATTTTCTTCATGCCTCATCTTTACTTGCTTTCGTCTTAATTTATTTTTCTAACTTCACAACCTTCAGTGCATGTGTTCATCTCTCCTCTTTGTTAAATGACTATGTAGAAAGTTTATCTCCAAACGAGTTTGGAAAGAAATTCTTCAAACTCTCCTTATATTTTTTTATTGAATGTAAATTTTGACAAAACCACAGTTAGATTGCATTTTCTTATCATATCTTTCATACATATAAAATTTCAAGAAGTTCAAAGATCAATAGCTATGTCATCAATAAATTTGTTAATTTTAAGTTTTTGTTGTCTTAAATTATGTATAAAAAAAATTTATAGATCGAATAGTAATTAACATCCGATTTGAAAGAAATTTAACATATATATTAAAAACATTAAGAATATGCAATTCGATGGTTAGATTTTCAAAATATGTACAACACCATGTGTAGAACTAGAGTAAAAGAGATAGAAAGAATGGCTTTTTATTTTTTTTTTTATTTTTTTTTTTATAATGGATTCGGGCTAAATCATCCTTGGGTACTCTTTGGAAATTGTTGTGGAGGTGATGTGTCACGGGATATCCTAAAGCAATTTCCCATTGAGAAAGGCAGAGGAAGGTCGAGATAGAGAGAGAGAGATAGTTTTAGCTTGTAGTGCTTTTGAGAATTTTTATAATCTTCAATTTAGTTGCAAGAGCATATTTTTATAAAAAAATTCGAGAAGTTTGATTTCAACTGCCCTACACTGCTTTTTTCTTTTTTCTTTTCTTTCTATTTATGCTTTGCTTTTGCCTCTTGGATAGTCCCGGGCATCATTCTTCTTTCTCTTTTTGCTTAGATACGCTTTTGCAAAGAGAGAGAGAGAGAGTCAACAGTCATTACTTTGATTTATCAAAAAAAAAATGGCCTTCAATGTGGTAACGAATTTTGCATTGTCTCGAATGTCTAATTGCAAATACAACAACATTCATTGATTCACAACTAGGTCCTCTTATAGAATGAGGAACCATCTTTGTTTGAATATTTTTCTCTTGTAATTACATTATCTAACAAGAATTTAGAAAGGCATTCATTGATTCACAACTAGGTCCTCTTATAGAATGAGGAACCATCTTTGTTTGAATATTTTTCTCTTGTAATTACATTATGTAACAAGAATTTAGAAAGGTCATCTAATTGCAAGTTGTGTTTGAAAACTTGAATTTGGATATGGATTTTGATTTTGATTTTGAATCAATAGATTTGAAATGCCTCAATTTCGAATCCATTGATGTGGCCAAAAATCCTGGGATATGAATTTGGTCAAGAAGTACCTCCATTCATGTGGCCAAATAAATTTTGCATCTCTCCAAACTTTGCAAATTGGTTTGATCTTGTGATAGTCACCATAACTTTTTTAATAGCTACAAATAAATTAATAATAATAGAATATGTTATCTGATAGACAAAATTGCTATAGGTCCTGTACAACTTTTTACTTCAATTTAATTATAATAGTGGTAATTAAAAAAAAGGGAAAAAGTTAATGTATGCCCTAAGGGCATTAGTTTATGAAATATTTTTAAAAACTTTTTTGGAAAGAGAAAAAAGAAATTAAGGTTTTTTTTTATTATGGTTTTTTATATTTCTCACAAAAGTGGTGTCAAAACTTTACTTAAATATTTTATTAACAATTATTCTAAAAACACCCACTAATAATAATTTAAAAAAAGAAAAAGAAAAAGAAAAAAAAGACCATCTATATCTCACAAGCATTGAAGCACCTTAACCACCTAACAAGTTCCACATTGTGTCTGAGTTTCTATGATTTTGTTCTATTGGAGCTAAAACTATTCTACAAATTAATATGAGGGCCCCTTTTCTGTTGAAAACTCTGTTTCTCATGTAATTATCTGCTATATCAAGAATTTGGAAATTGGTTACCAATAACTCAATTTTCCAATTCTACACTTGACAATTTCTTTCCATTCATAATTCCTTCAAACCCTACTAATTACGACAACAGAAGAATCTTCTAAAGAGCAAGGAAACCATATAAACTTCTCCGAAATTCACAACTCATGCTCTCATTGAGATTAACTCAAATACACTACATGAGAGAAATGTGAGAAAGGTACCTAATAGTACAGCTTGTAGGTGATATGACAGCAGTAAGCTCAATTGAACTTTATTATATTTTGTGAAAATAGTAAGCTCAATTGAGCTTTAATATATTTTATGAAAATCATAATAATTGAAACCATATAAATCATATCTGATAAGGACTAGAACCCATCAAAGAAAAAAAAAAAAAAAAACACTCTATACCAAGGGAGTTAATTTCGTACCAGAGATTGTACCGGTTTGACTAGTGGAACGATATATTTCAGTATCGGTCAATACTGGTGTATCGTTTCATTTTACCGTTATTTTTTATATTTATATATATATATATATATATATGTGTGTGTGTGTGTGTGTGTGTGTGTGTGTATTATAATAAATATAAAAGTTTACCAAAAAACATTACCTCAATTCAGAACAAATTATTCATAATTTAAACTTTAGCATCAATTAAAAGGGAAAAAAAACACAATATAAAAATAGAAAGCTTAATTGTTCATTGCATACTAAAAAAACAAATAATATTAATAAGTTATGTAAGTAAGTTACCACTCTGTTCTTACAAAAATTAAAAAATTACAAAACTAAAATAAATAAATAAATAAAGCTTTTTTTTCTGTACCGGCCGGTACACTTAGTACTAGCTGATATTGTCCGAAATCGGCCGATACATGGCTGGTATTTAAACTGGTACGAACCGTTGGCATTTCGATACCGGTATATGTACCGGTACGATACATACCAGCCGGTACAGTATCGACCACCTTGCTCTATACACTACTCCTACACCAAGCTTGTCACTCTATTTCCCATACTGACTTGTAATCGTGGCATTTCTCTAATAAATATACTTATTATTTGTAAATGACAGTAATTTTAATTAATTAATAAATAAGAAAACGTCTCCTTAAATTTTTATTACATTTATTAATGTAAAGATTGCACTTTTCTTTACCCAATTTTTGTCCTTGATGCAATCAAAATTGTTTCCTTGTTTTGTACCTCCTAAATCCCAAATTTAAAAAGAGAAAAAGAGAGTCGTAACTAAATAAAGGAACAGAGCCCATTATTGAAATATAGCCCAAATCCAAAGAAACTGAGCCGAGAGAGATGGAAAAAAAAAAAAAGAATTGCATATCCGAATCCGACCCACGATAGTAAACTTAACCCCACCACCTTTGGCTTTGTCTCTATCTCTCAAGTCTCATCCCCATTCCAAATCCAAAAGATTTGTCGATGTCAGGTGGGTCAAGTTCAGGGTCAGAGTCAGGGCCGAAGGAGAGTTTGAGATCGTTTTCTGTGGAATAACTTTGGTGGGAATCCCTTCCACTCTCTAGCAGGACATTTCCTCTTGAATATATAGGGCTCTTTTATAATCTAAAAAGAATATTACTTTACAACTGAACTTGTTTGAAACTTTCTCCTTTTGAATTGCAAGGAATATATTGTTTCATAAACATTATCACAAAAACACATAGAAGGCAGAAATGTGACAAAGTTATCTGAAAGTATTGCTCGTAGGCCATCCATTAGCACTAGCCCACTTGAAATTCATTCAACAAAAAAATATTATTACAAAAACCATGTAACTCCTTGTCTGTCAAGAGCTAGATCCCCTTTAAAAATAAATAAATTTTAAACTCCATTTTCATTTTGAAACAAGATGATTAGATATGCCACTTGAACAACTTCCCAAATCATTGTAATTGAACCAAATACAAATTTAAAACATGGTCAGGCTCATTGAATTACATGTGCACATCTAGTTGTCAAAGCCTCAATTGATATTCATCCTATGAAAAATAGCTAGTCAAAGTATAAACAGGACATGAGGGTCATCTTCTGTAGTCATGTCAATAATCATCATCTTCTGCATATGCATCATCATCTACATATACATCATCATCTGCATATGCATCATCATCATCATCATCTACAAATACATCATCATCATCATCATCTACAAATACATCATCATCATCTGCATATGAAGCATTGTCATCATCATCTACATATACATACACATCACCATCATCATCATCATCTGCATATGGATCATCATCATCATCATCATCATTTGCATATGAAGCATCATCATCATCATCATCATCTACATATACATCACCATCATCATCATCATCATCATCACCAGCAAATGAGCTTGAGGATTTTGAACTCAATTTCTCCATTATCTCATTCACAATGTCTTGGATAAATTCTGCCTCACGCCTGCAAAGATGATAGAAGACGTTTACATGATGGTCCAAACCAATTATAAAATCATCTTTTTCACAATGTGTTGGATCAATTCTAACTCATGCCTGTTAACAAGATAGAAAATAATCACATGATGGTCCAAACCAATTATAAAACCGCAGAGGATGAAGAAAAAATACTAGGCAAGAATACACCTTGCACAAGCATGTACATATGAATTCATCAGCTCGTGGAGAGAATTACTAATATAGAATTGTATATTATATTCAGGGCTATAGTTATTGTTATATTTTGTTGAAACAGACACATCAAATTTTAAGATTACTAGAATACAAATAATAAAAGGTTAAGCCTTAGTGCCAGCACAAGCACAAGTTTTTACCTCTTGAACGGAGACTCAAATAATGGTGTATTTTTTTTCCTTTTCTTTTTCTTTTCGCTTTGCTTACGAAGAGGTGTTCTTTGAATTTCTATTTAGGACTAATATCATTATAAAATACTAAAGTTCTACTTCTTCAAAATTACATAATTTTTATTTTTTTTATTTTTTAAAACAGTTGATTTGTGAATTAAAGGGTTAAAATGCGCTTTAAGGAATTTATTTAACCAAAAATAGTGATTGGACCAAAACAAATTCCTTTTAAAAAGGACTTGCATGTGGTAAACTTAATCCAATCTATAGTTTGGCAAAAGGTAATTTTGGGTTGTTAAAGCGTCACATTGATTTATTAAGGTTGCATTTGCATAGATTATATTTAGCAGCTTATTTTAGTATTTAACTTGTTTTTGCTATTATTCATGGTCCCATTTCACTTTTTGATACTATTTATATGTTCTATTGTACTATTTCAATTAACTTTTAGCTTTACCTATAGTATTTTTGGCCAAAAAATATTTAATTTCAGCTAAATAAGTTGTTCTCAAACGATCCCTAAATGTGTTATAATTGACACAAGCTGGTTACATGACAGGATCGTGGAGTAATTTTTGCCACATGAAGCAAGGGCTATCAATAGCAATCCCCTGAGTGTAAGCCGTGCTACTGATTGCCTCATCTAGTCTGGCTCTAAGGATGGCAACTACACAACTAAAAATGCATATAGATTGCTTACAGAGGCAGAACAAAGGACAAAACCAGGACTGTCAAACCGATTTTCTGAGGGAACCTTCTGGAAGGACTTGTGGGACCTCGATATCCCAAGCAAAATAAAACACTTTCTGTGGAGGGCAAGCAACGAGTCACTTCCAGCAAAGAAAAACCTGTTTCGGCGACAAGTAACGAGAAATGCAACTTGTGATTGCTGCCATAACGGGGTAGAAGACACCATTCATGCTCTTTGGGAGTGCCAAGCAGTCAAAGAAACATGGTGGGAGGATGATTATTGCCGACAGCAACTATCGGTCCACTTTGCAAACTTCTGAGACCTCTTTATGGGAATTCTCAACATCAAGAATGGGAACTTGGCTGAGAGATTTACGTATATTGCCTGGAGCATATGGGCCAAAAGGAACGCTTCTCGACTGGATCTAAACAACCAGCCATATTCTAAGATTTATTTTGATGCGATGGAGTGTCTACAAGAATTTCAGTTAGTATAGGGGTCGTTTCAAGGTGCGGAATCAATATCACCACCAACGGTTCACTGGTCACCGCCTCCACAATCTCTTTACAAAGCAAATTTCGACGGAGCTATTTTCCGAGACATATACTCAGCAAGTATTAGGGTCGTAATCAGAGATTGCTTAGGCGAGATTATCAATTCTTTAATGGAAAGATTGGTGCTGCCACCAACGGTTGAAGATGTGGAAGCTCTAGCATGTAGAAAAGCGATATCCTTCGCCCTTGAGATTGGTCTCCAGGAAGTAATGTTTGAAGGAGATTCAGACATTATCATCATACGAAGTCTCTGTTAGACTTATAGTTAAGTGATTAAATTCACCATTTCCTAATAGCTTAAACTTTTGGGATAATCGGTAATTTAACATAGTATCAGAGCCATGCTCTAGCCGGAAGTATGGGTCCCACATGTGAGGATGCGTGTGCTCGTAAGGGGGGTGGATTGTAGTGATCCAAAAAGGGGGTCTTGCATTCCATGGAATCCCACTTCACCTAGGGAAGCACATGAGAATGTGTTTATAAAGAATGACCTTCCTTCAATATGCAGAGGCCTTTTCCCCAGTGCAACTTGGGGGAAAACAAAACTGTGAGGGGTATGGGCCCTAAAACGGATAATATCTACATAGTTGGGGCGGGGTCGTTACAGATGGTATCAAAGCAGGAGATCCCAAGTTTAATTCCTAGCTTTACTCTACCTCCCATTTAAAATATTAAATTCCCACTTGTTGGGCCCCTACTTATTAAAGGGAAGTTTAGGCCCATAAGTGAGGGGGAGTGTTAGACTTATGGTTAAGTGATTAAATTCACCATTTCCTAATAGCTTAAACTTTTGGGATAATCGATAATTTAACAGTCTCAACTTAGAATCACCATGCATGGCTCCCTTTGGACACATCATTGAAGACTCACACTTCGTAGCTTCCTCTCTTAGATGCCATTCCTTTAGTCATGTGAAGTGAAGTGGTAATTGTTTAGCTGATAAACTGGCCAAATTGGCAAAGTACTGTTATGACACTCAGATATGGATGGAAGACATTCACTGAAAGGCCCACAACCTTGTATTGTTTGACAAAAGTTTGATTAATTGAATAAACTCATAGTGTTCTTTCTCAAAAAAAGAGTCTTCAGTTGACTTAAATTCTTAAGGGGCACGGCTAGAGTAATTGGTGAATGTTTGTCCATAATATTAAAGCATCATGTGACTCAATAAATTTTTTGTTTCTTTTTTTGAAAAGAGTGACTTAATAATTGATTACCTCTTCATAGTAGAATTAAATTTTTTTTAGTCATCATAATGTATAGTCTTTCAACCATTTTTATAGGTAGACTTTGACTAAAGAAGCCTATGGGTAAACTTATCCTACCAAAGGAATTGGAAAAGTACAATTTACTTAAAATTGAAAATAATGTAATAAAATAATTTTTATATAGGTGAATATTGCGGTGGGACCTAATTTTAAAGTTGTTTTTGTTGAAAAAAGTAGTTTGCGGGTCCTGTAAATAGTGCATAGGACCCACTAAAAAAACACATTGCTAGGAAAAGCAAAACGCGCTTCTCAAATGGAGGCTCAATTACTACATTTAAATCCATAAAGCACCAATTGTTCCATATAAACTTAGAGATTTTTCACTCGTGTGGGACTTGGGAGCAATTTAAGGACTAGCTTGACGAAATAACCCCATACAATTCCAACTATATTCAATTCTCCAATTTTTTCTTGAAAAGAGAGAGAGAGAGAGAGAGAGAGAGAGAGAGAGAGAGAGAGAAAACAATAACAAAAGTAAAGTTAAGAAAATAAAAAATAAAAAATGGAGAAGATGAATTAGGCATTTTAACTAGCATACCATGATGTAGTTCAATACATGCATGTTATGTTATATTCTAATAGCTAATTATATGATTCATGGTATATGAAAGAAGCTTATCATTTGAAATCCATGGAAATTACCTGTTTTGTAAATGCCAACCAGAGATATCAGCCACTTTTCTTAAAGTAGCTCTCCATGTTTCCACCTTCTTTGTGTTATCTTTAAAGCGTTCCTGGTGATCAGTAAAGGCTTGTTCAAAAGTTCCTGTTTGATTCCGTACATCAGTCGGGTCAACATCATAAAAAATCGGCAAAACTATCAATCCCATTTCTTCCCTGCATTTGACAATCTTGGCAAGCTCATCCAAGCACCACGTAGAAGATGCATAGTTTTTTGAGAGAATGATTATAGCAATTTGTGATTTTTCTATTGTTTTGAAGAGCTCAGAAATAGATTTTCCTTTCTCAAGTTTTTCATCCCTAAATGTTAAAATGTCCTTTCGTTGCAAAGCAACATATAGATGGTCAGTAAAATTATTACGGGTATCCTCACCCCTGAAACTAAGAAATACATCGTATTTCCATTGACGTGTTGAAGAAGAAGATGGTGACGACAAAGACTCTCTTTTACACTTCATTGTAGCTGTTGGAAATTTAGATGAAAAAAAGTACAACCAATTAAAAATAAATAAAATTAAATAATTAAATAAGGGAAGAAGAAAACGATGTGAAGTGGGATTTTAGTTTCAGACAGGGAGTGAAACGGTAATAATAAATAGAGATGATTGTGTTTGTGTGTTAAAACTTAAAAGTGAGAACTTACCCATTTGTGAGAAGGAATTACAGCAGCGATGGTCTCCAAAACCTCCTGAAAACACTCCGGTTTCAGACAATCCAACGACTCCTGTTTTTCTTTTTCTTTTTTTCTTTTGTATCTGTTTTTCCAAAGAAGGGACGACTGAAAATTATTTAACTATAGGAAATGAGACAAAGATAATTTAATAGATTTTCTTTTTTTAAAAAAAGACTACGGAATTTAAGCACTCTTATAAAAACTCTAATCTTAGAAAGCAAACTTTTGTTTGAAGCTTTATTCATTCATTTCGTTGGTAATGAGAAAACCAACTCGAGGTTCAAACCTTGAAACAAACAAAAGTTGAAACTCTTGCTTCACGGCAATTAGGAAGAAGAAAACAAGTTGATATGGATTTTTCATTTCAAGAAAAAAAAAAATTGAAAGGGAAGAAATAAAAGGGATGAATAAGTGTGAAAAATGACACTTACATATTTGGAAATTGAAATTAGAGAAGACCAACTGTGATTGTAATGCTCGAAACCCACTTGAAACAAAGCCGGATCCAATTGATATTTATAGGCTGTTTAATAAAGGATTGTACTCTGTTCTTTCTTTCTCCGTGTGTTTGTGTTCACAATTTCACATCCCCTGTTTTCAGTCAAATGCCTTTTCCCAGTCTCAGTTGCCTTTTCCCATTACTTCTTCTTTTTTAGAAACAGAGTAGTTTCACGGTAGCCAGCTATGAATATGAAGCTGTTTAAATTTCCTTTTTTTTTCAGATGTGGTGGGCATACTGCGTATGAGAATTGAAGAAAGAAGAAAAAAAAAAAATTATTTAGGTAAAATTTATGGTAAAAAATAAAAATTATCATTAGATTTTGCGATACTATCAAAACTCTTTAAAGAGTACAAAGCTCACATAAAGCCATTAGAAAATTTGTTTGCTCTTGCTTTCATCTCCAATTTTTATTTATTTATTTTTTTTTAAGGTTAAATTGCAAATTACACTCCTAAAGTTTGGGGTTGATTGGATTTTACACCTTGAAGTTTCAGAATTTGGATTTTACTCCCTAACGTTTGAGAGTGTTTAGATTTTATACCCTGATATTTCAGAATTTGGATTTTACCTCATATTTTAGGGGTGTTTGGATTTTATTCCTTAAAGTTTTGGGGTGTTTGGATTTTACACCCTAAAGTTTCATAATTTGGGAGTGTAAAATCCAAGCACTAGTAAACTTTAGAAGGTAAAATCCAAATTTTGAAACTTTAGGGTATAAAATCCAAACACCCTAAACTTCAGGGGGTAAAATTCAAATTCTAAAACTTCAAGGTGTAAAATCCAAACACTCCCAAACTTTAGAGGTGCAATTTGCAATTTACCTTTTTATTTATATAAACTTCCTTCTTCATTTTTAATTGTTATTTATTTATTTAATTTATTTAATTTTAATTCTTATTTTTCTATTAGGATTATTCTGAAACTTTTTTATGTATATAATGTGTTGAGTAAATATGTGTTAGTAAAAATTTACATTAAATGATAATGAAAATAGTGTGTGATTATTGTAATATAATTTGATCCAATCTTGTAAACTTTAAGTTTTTAAATAAAATGGTGTACTTTAACTTTATATTATATTTCAATGCTAAATCAAAATCTGTTAGAGCACTCACAATAGTGAAGCTAAATAGCTATATAGCTATTTTAATTTCACCAAAACACAAAAATCCATATTACATTAGTGGAGTTAAAGGTAAATTTTTTACCTTCATTGCTACAGTGCACATCTATATATGGTTGTGCACTGTAGCTAAGAGCTATAAAAAAATAATTAAAAAAATTACTCTCAGCTGGATTAACATAATATTTGCTTATTTTTATTTTTTATATTCTTTTATTCTCCCTCTTAGACTCACTGTCAAGCTCTCACCTCTCTCTGTCTCACCTTCTCTCAAACTCTCTCAGGCTCACTCTCTCAAACTCTCACCTCTCTATCCACCGGCCTGACTCACCATCACTGCCCAGCGAAGCTCGACGTCATCGAGCCACCAACTGACCCACTTCATTGAACTCCTAAGCCGCCGATCAGTGGGCTTTTGGCTGGGTTGATCAGAATGGGTTTTTTTTTTTAATTTTTTTTTTATTGGTTGTTGGTGGTGGATCATGGTGGTTTTGGGTTTTAATGGTGCTATGGGTGATGTGAACTAGTGGGTGATCATGGCATGCTGCCGATCCATCTGAGTTTGATCTGGGTTTTTGGTTGGGTTAATCACTGTGGCTTTTGTCAATTGTGGATGATCTAGTGGGCTTTTGGTTGGGTTGATCATAGTGGGTTTTTTTTTTCTTTTTTGATTGGTTGTCGGTGGTGGATCATGGTGGTTCTGGGTTTTGATGGTGCTGTGGGTGATGTGAACTAGTGGGTGATCATGATGGTTTTGATGGTTGCTCTGGATTGTGGATGATCATCGTTGTGTTGTGGGTTATTGGGAAATTAATTTTTATTGGGTTTGATATATTATTTTATTGTAGTAGATATATTATTTTATTGTGTTGAAAGTTAAAATAAATCCACTGCTACAGCATGTTTTGTAAAGTGAGTAGGTAAAACAGATAAAGTAACTTTTGTGATGCCAAATAGCTAAATTTTTAGCATCCACTACTGTGGATGCTCTTATATCTCTTGTTCATGTGTGTGTTCACAACTTTACATCTGTCTTTCAGTCAAGTTTACACTTTTGCCTTTACTTCTTTGATGATTAGTCGAGTGCAGTTTTTCCAATCCCCTCGTTTCTTACTCCTATGCTTTTTTTTTAATTATTATTATTTAAATCAATAGAGGTGGACTAAGAACATTCTCATCAGGTGTGTCAAATTCCAAATATTTGACATTTGACACAACAAAGACCAAAAAACCTCTCTCATTAGATGTTCCAAATCTCATAATTTTTACCGCATGTGAACAGTATCATTCTATCTTTGGAATGGTACAGATTGAGAATACTAAAAAAAAAAAAAGTTTTTTATTCATTTCTTTCTTATCCTTTATGGCTTTCTTCTTCTCTCTCTTTCTTTTTCTTTTTCTTCTTTCTTTCTCCGGCACTCCTTCATCTCTGTCACTCTCTTTTCCTCTTTTCTTCTTCTTTCTCCAGAAGCTTCACCTCTCTCTCTCTTTCTTTTTTTTTTCTTTTTTTTTTACTTTTTCCTTTTTTCTATCACTTTCTCTGTGCCTCTCTGTCTCTTTTTTTTTTTTTTTTTTTTTTTTTGTCATTCTCTCTCTATTTCTTCTTTTTTCTCTGCCTAAACTGTTGCCATTGAGATTGGCCATTGCCATAGAGTTTGGCCTCACTGATCAGGTCGACTGGTGAAGCGCATGTAAGTTTGGCCTCTTTTTTTTTTAAAGGTGGTGTTGGTGGATGTGGGTTTGTATCGGTGATGGCTATCAGTGTTGTTACGGTAGTTATTGTTGGTGGTTGTTGTTGCAACAGTGGTGGCTATGGGTTTGTTTGATTTGGGATGGGTTTTGTGTTTGTGAATGTGGTGGGTTGTTGCGGATTTTTTTTTTTTTTTTTTTTTTAAGGTGGCTTTGGTGGATGTGGGTTTGTGCCGGTGGTGGCTATCGGTATTGTTGCGGCAATGGTTGTTGGTGGCCGTTGTTACGGCAATGGTGGTTGTGCCATTGTTGTTGTTGTTGATGATGATGGGAAGGAGTTAATATATTATTTTAAGAACAAAGTTTCTCTCCAAACTAGTTTGGAGAAAAACTCTTCAAACTTCTCATATATTTCTTTTTTATTGTGAATTTTGAAAATCTAACCGTTGAATTTCATGTTTCTTATGTTCTTAACATGCATATCAAATTTCGCTCAAATCGAATATATTTACTATTTGATCAATTAACTTATTTTTTATTTACAACTTTAGATTACAAAAACTTGAAATTATCACATTTATTTCATGACATAGCAATTGATTTTTGATTTTTTTGAAATTTTGTAAGCATTAAGGATGTAATAAAAATATGCAATTTAACGGTTAGATTTTCAAAATTCATACTCAATATAAATATATATGATGAGTTTGTAGGGTTTCTCTCCAAAGTAGTTTAGAGAGAAACTTTGTTCTTATTTTAATGTGTTGTAAATATTATTTTAATGTATAAAATTGAAGAATAAAACATGTGATGAATGAGATATTGTAAAATGATATGGTAAAATAATAAAGTATGCTTTTAGTGTGTCAAAATGACATTTTTTTTATAAAAGAGCTGATGGTAATGTTCTAAGTATTCATCTTGATATATATATATATATATATATATATTTTTAATGGAAAAGGGGACTTCTGGGTTGAACTCATTGTCATTGATCTCATGCTGTGTGATGGTAAGAATAATACCACGAGTACTATCGGAGCCTTGATGGGGCTACTATTGTGGGCATAATACATTCGTTGAAATATCACTGCTTGAACCGTCTTGAGATTTGGGTTAATTGTCAGATGCTATCAATTTTTTTTTTTTAGATATTCAATTTACTCTATAAGCTTAAACAAACATCATTTAAACAATTTGAATATTCTATTGCTCTTTCTTCTCCATCTTAAACTTTTGTTTATCTATCACTAGCCACTAGATACTCTTTCGCGCATATATTTGGCATAACCTAATTTGGTCCCTTCTCCATCTCTAACAGTTATTTATTTACATTGGCTACTAGACATTCTTCCGCGTATATAATTGCCACAATGTAAGACATATGCAGTTAAGACAAGCTATTGAAAAGAAGCAAGGACTTAGAAGAGCATGGATATTTTTTAAAACAGAGTAAATTGTCCTATGAGCTTAGGTAGAAAGTTGAATTTAAAAAAAAAAAAAAAAGAACCTTATGATAACCCCAATCTCAGAGGCAGATTGGATTAATTTTCATTTTAGTTTTTTTTATTAACAAAAATTATCATTTTAGTTTCACAGCCCCTGTTCTCAGTCAAGTCAACAACTTTTCCTGGGCCACCCTCAAGGGAATTTATTCCTTTTCCCACTGCTTTTTTTAGAGCTTTAGCTTGGTACTTGCTCCTTTCCTTTATTGCTTTTTCCTTTTTCTTTTTCTTTTTCTTTTTTGAATCGATGGAGGAGGACAAGGTAGTTTCGTGGTAACCAGCTATCAGCTGGCCTATGACTACGAACCTCTGCTTAAATTACTTTAAGAAATATCTATTACATTCACCCATTTAAATACAAAGTACAGACGTTCAATTTTTTGAACTAAAATTATGACTTGAAATAATTGAAAATTGTAACTTTATGTGCAAAAGTGGCAATTGTGTGAACCATGTGTGTAAGTGTGTGAAATAGACATTTTCAGATGTGGTGGGGCGTATCACATATGAGATATTTCCATTAAAGAGAAAGTTTCCTTCCTAGTCTCCTTGTTAGAGAATTGAAGAAAAAAAAAATTATTTTTATTTAGCTAAAATTTATGGTAAAATACAAAAATTATCATTAAAACTTTTAACAATACAAACAAATGAAAGTTCTATCTTAATCATTGATAATGATTAAGATAATGATTCCCCCCACTATCTAAATCATTTCCTGTAAAGAAAGAGACTCACACAGATGGAATGAAAGTTCTTGTCTTACTTCAACATCAGAGTACAAGATAATTAGCTAACTATATAAATATATAGCATAACAGAGCAACAAGAAAAAGGCGCCAAAACAGCAAAAATAACTAACTCCTAACAACTTAACTAACAATCCAATTCAACTAATCAGTGCTTGACAGCTGGACTTCCTAACAGACTTCTTTCTTTCCTTCACACGTGCTAACTGTGCTGAATTAGTTGATGTCGTTTTCTTCTTTCTTTTGTCGTTTGCTTCACTCTGTCGTTTAGCCACAACTTCAGCTTCAACATTTCCCTTATCTTTTTACCTTTTTTTTTTAGAATTGTAAATAAATAAATAACTAAAATGGACAGAGTAATTTCGTGGTGACTAATGATGGAGCTTATATTTGAAATTTCATTAAAATGTGAACATGTGGCAATTATTTGATATATGTCCAAATCCCAATGAATTCGGTGTACTGGATCTAAGCCAATTCATTTGCACAGAAGTCTCATTCTTAGTCTCCTCATTCGGACTTGGGAAAATTGGTTTTTTTTTTTTTTTTAATTTTTTTTAATTTTAAAGAAAGATATACCTTGTATAGTTTACTTTATTTTTACCTTCCTTATTGAGAAAATTTTTAAGTACTCCCCGCTCAATTTTCTCACATTCATGATGGGTCTCCATAATTCCTACAAGCATGAGTTTTTCCCAAATAGAGGTAGAAATTTTATTAAATAGAATAATGAAAGATTACATCAAGTCACAGTAGTACAGTATGGTGCTTCACCTTGCCACAGTTGTGAGGGACTTAATATAGTACTAGGCGTGTTTGGCCAAACACAGTGGTCCTCTAATGTTTTTAGTCAGGTTGAATTTAAGACATATATTATTCATTCCTATGGGATGACACATAGGAGTGAACAATTCGTTGAATATGTTGTCATAATTTATGACTTACCTTTTCGTATGTATTTGATTTTATAGATACACACACGCACACACTTAAAGATACATATAACAAAAATTTGTAGCAATTCTATCTTCACTCTTACAAAAATAGCAAAAATGGCATTGATGTCTTTTTAAAGAGGTTTAAATATTAAAACTCTAAAATCTTCCACAACCAAAACATTGGAAAGAGTTCCAAAAAAAATTATTGAAAAAATTTTCTGCTTTCAAGTTGTGAGAAATGGAATGGTGATATTATTGTATTTTCCTTTCATACGTTGGATAAAAATTAGTATTAGCCAAACTAGACTCCTTGGGAACATCTTAACAATAAAAAATCTTGTCTATTCAACTCAATAAACTTTGAACTCTGGACTAAATATCTCCATCAAATATCCTCTCTCTTGCTTTTGATGCCGGAAACATCAACATAAATACAACTAAGCATTAAAAATGGTTTAGTCTAATATTTTGTCCATTCAACTCAATTTGACACCAATTATTTCAGTCACAATTAGTTATAAGGTTCTCAATTTTCATACAATATGATCAAGTTGAACATGAAATTTAGTTGTAGAAAGGTGTAAAAATAAAAACAAATATATAGAAAGGTAGAAATTTTTTTTTTTTTTTGGGTACTTGTAACATGTTTTTCCCAATTTGTGAAAATAGTTTTAAGATCAAGCAGAAATGCTTCTACAGTAGACCTTGCCAGTATTTCGATCCAAAGACCGTTTCCTTTCAAGTGTACAGCGAAGGCCAAAACAACACCTACTGGAACCCCGACTAAATAATATGCCTCAAGATTTACGTAGGCGCCAATATCCTGCCAGCCACTTCCTCTAGGGACCCTGATGCATATATAGCACAAAATAACTTTGTGAGTTAATGGCAAGCAATATCAAGGAAGAATCACCACTTTACATTGGTATCATATGCTGATCTATTTTGAAGAAATATACACAATATGATTATGATGGTTATGACTATGGCATAACTACTACATAAACATTTCCTAATAAAGATATAAGGCTATTTTATAACCCAGAAAGAAGATTACTTCCAAGAGTAAGCTTTTTTAAATCTTTATACACCATTAGTTAACTTTTTAATTGCAAAGAAATATTGTAAATGAATAATGAACTAATGTGTATTTGATAGTATAGCTAATAGTATCGCGTGAATTGATAAGAACTAAGAAGTTATACATTTCAAAAGTTTAGCTCCAACTCAAATGTGAGAAAGTTACCTGAAAGATGACTATTGAGAGACAAAGCAAAGGACCCATATCTGCAATTTCCTTCTTACTGCGAAAGGCATAGACCAAAACACGATGGCAGAAGAAGAGAATCACGGCTACAATAAATCTCTGCAACTACAAGAACCATTATAACAGTCATTTAGCTGCTTGTGCATTCCCAGCTCCCAACTCATTCAAAACCTGCAAACCTTGCTGTTGCTGCAAATCCATATGGTATGTAGTAGTATAAATTAGTAATTGTGAGACTGCATGCAGTGAAAAATTAGAAGCATTCTGTTGTAATCTCATATAGTAAATATGGAAAAGAAGCATACCATAGCGAAAGCACTGAAGTCTCCAATTCTGGATTAGGTAAAAGCCCAGAAAGCAAAATAAGACCCTCAAACGACCACAATCAAGAGGATTATGATTGGCATGCAAAAAAATGCTAAGAGACTTAATACATGTAGCCAAAAAATGAATACTACAAAAATCATGAAAGACAGAACAAAACAGGAAATTACGCATGAGCACATCCAATAACTATGATGAAGCAGAGGCTAATGCAGCTGCACCACTGCTTCCTAATTTTAATTTAAAAACGAGAATCCAACAAAAAGGTATATGGAAACATAGAGCTGCAAATGAACTAAAGAGCCTTGGAAGGACTAGGCTCTGAATCTGGTAATAGCGAATTAGTGGTTGAAGTATACCTTATGCATACAGGTTAGGGATGAGGCATACACAATGTGTCTGCTATATGTGAGATTGTTGGATCTTATCCTATAAGTAATTTGTCTGTGAATATCCATAGGATATATATAGGGATACAAACCAGAATAAGAGAGATGATGGTGGTGTAAGTATAAATTCCTATTTTTGACATTGCTCTGCTCCATAGGCTTGTCCGCATAAAGTCTCTAATGCACCAGCCATCCCGCAGTGCTTAGCAGTCACAAAAATTCACTTATCATAATGATAAGTGAATTATATTCCTTAATAAGACATATCAGATTCTCATACTGGCCGACATCTATGGTGACATAATGATATAATGATGAAAACAACAACAATAACTATAGATTTGATAGGCATTTGACAAAGAATTATTCTTTTGATTAACTAATTTGTTTAAGTAAATAAACAGATTTTAGGCTGTTAGTTTTAGTCAAGTTAATCAAGTTCAATAATGCTTGTGAAGAAGCTTGAGCTCTACCAACACAAAAAATAGATAGTGCATTAGGATGCGCTTTGCTGATTGCTTTCTTACTGAAAGTTTAAAAATGAAAATGAGTTTTAGTCCTACTTTAATTATTTTATAAAATACACTTTATTCCTTGCCTTTAGGTTAAACTGTTTTACCTTTAATGCTTTTTTCAATATTACAGTTTATCCACTGTGCTTTAGGGTAAAGTAAAAAAATTAATATTTTTGTTGTTATTCATGCAATTACACACATGATACATATAAAAATGTTCTCTCTCTTTCTTTATGAGAGGTGTCTATATCTTATTTGTGAATCTACAGAATGCCTCCTCGTAATGTGTGGATACCACAAGTGCTGCATAAATCCGTGTTATAAGATATTGTCTCTTGTTTGGACTGTGTATCCCAAGCAAGAACACATTCAACCAATATGATGAACCAGTGAATACTGTAGCTCCAATACTTCCTAACTTTAATTGAGAAACTATAGCCCAACAAAGGGGAATATGGAAACAAAGAGTTGCACATGAACTAAAGAGCATTGGAAGGACCAGACTCTTGAGTCTGGAAGTAGTGAGTTAGTGATTGAAGTATAGCGTATGAAACAGGTTAGGGATGTGGCATATGGAGTACATGTGTGCTATGGTGAGATTGAAGGATCTTGTCCTATGAGTATTAGTAGCTTATTTATGAAAACTCATAGGATAGATATTGGGATACAAACTAGAATAAGAGAAGATGTTAGTGTAAGTATAAATTCTTAGCTTTTGATATTGCTCTGCCCCATAGGCTTGTCTGCATAAAATCTCTAAAGCCCCAGCCTTTCCCACCCTAATTTGCAATCACAAAAATTCAATTATCGCTATGCTTGAATTATATTCCTTACTCTAGCATATCAGTTTCTCAAACTAGCAGACATCAATGGTAAAATAATAATAATAATGATGTGATAATGATAACAACAACAACGGATATGAAAAACATCTATGACAACAAATTATGGTTTCGGATTGCGAATATGTATAAGTAAATTAACAGATATTAGATAGTTGATTTTAGGGAAGCTGATAAAGCTCATATACTAAGCAGGCTAGCGGAACTTGTTTGACACTTTCAACCGTGTTTGTTGACTTTTAATTGCAAGGAAATATTCTAGAACAGAGACTAAATTAATGCTTAATTAGCTGATCATATGGCATGATTGATAAAACGAAATAGCTTCTAAACTTGTCCAAAATTCACAACGAATGCTCCCATAGACATCAACTTAAATACGCTACACTCTCTTCGTTCCTTAGCTCTCTTTTTCTTTGTAATTAGTTTTTCCTTTATGTTTCTGCTTTTCTTTCCTTTTTTCTAATCTTTGATTTGCTTTGTGCTTTTTTACATAAAACAGTTTTTTGAATATACACATTTCTTACTTATCAAAAAAAAAAAAACTTAAATACACTACAATGTATGGGGAAAGAAAAAGGTATAGCTTGTGGGAAAGCCACCTGAAAGTATAGCTTGTGCCTCGTAGGCTATCCAATAACAGTTATGAACATCATTGGTTCATCCTATGAAAATCATCATAACTAAAACCATATAAAAATAAAAAATAAAAAGAAGAAGATGAAAGAAAAGATCCTAGCTCTACTGTCTTTATGAAACAACATACAAGGATATGTCACTTGAATACATTTCCAAATCATTATAACCAAAACCATATATAAATTTGATACCATGTACCAATCAAACTAACAAAAATGCTTATGCACATCCAGTAGCCATAGCCTCAACTGAAATCCTCTAATGAAAATCCTCCCCATTTCGCAGCTAGACAAAGTATAAACAGAACACAAGTGTCATCTTCTGCTGACATGTTAATCATTATCATCTGCATATATGTGAAAACTTGAGTTAGTATGGTACTATAATCAAAACAAAAAATAATAGCAATTTACTCATTAATAATCAGTATAATTGGAGTCCCTCCTTGCATTTTCTAGAAGGCATGTCACCAATGATTACAAAGTATAGACATGGTAGAGACTACACAGTCTCTAGTTTTCACATTTAAAAAATTTATGAGGATAATTTCTCTTGCTTCTGCCAGCACCACACAAGGTGAATATGAAAATTAGAATAATACTTGGACACTTACAAATCGGATGCCATAATAGGATTGAGCCACCTACCTTACCTAAGCAATTTTGCAGCTTTACTATGGATACCTATATTTCATTAGCAATTCATAATCTAAAGGTGTGCCTTCTAATCTACACTGATAAAAGCAGGGCATTAGCACAAATGCAGAAGCAATTGGAATGTAAAGAAAGCTGAAGCCACCAATATGACAGCACGTATAGATTAACAACTCATGCCCTCATATAGATTAACTCAAATACACTACATGAGATAAATGTGAGAAAGGTACCTAAAAGTATAGCTTGTAGGCAATCCGATAGCAGTAGGCTCAATTTAACTTTACTTCATCCTATGAAAACCTAATAATTAAAACAATATATATCATATCTGATATTGACTAGAACCTGTCAAAAAAGGGGGAAAAAAGGAAAGGAAAAGAAAAGATCCTGACTATATTCTCACCATGAAAGAAAGATATGTCACATGAATACATTTCCAAATCATCATAATATATAAATTCATTACAACATATCAGGATTTTTATCCAAAAAAAAGAAGAAGAAAAAACACAGTTAGATTGACAAAAATGCTTGTGCACATTCAATATCAGTAGCCTCAATTGAAATTCATCCTATGAAAATCCTCCTCCCTATTTTACAGTCAATCAAGGTATGAAAAGAACATTGGCGTCATCATCTGCAGACACGTCAATTATAATCTGTATATATGTAAAAACCTTGAGTCAGTATGGTACCATAATTATTGACTCATTCCTAATGAGTGTAATTAAATTTGCTTCTTGACTGTTTTTGAAGGCATGGCTCCAATGATTCTAAAGTATAATCACGTTAGACGTGCCAAAAGGTATGCAATCTATGGTTTCACAAGTCAAAAGTTTATTTGGCAAAATTCTCTAGAATTTTTAGCACAAGGTGAAAATGGAAATTAGAATAATAAGAGTAAAGATACCTTAGACAATGACAAATAGGATTCCGAAATAGGACTGAACAATCTACCTTAGCAAAATCCATAGAGCATTATAAGAGTAAAGCTTGAGAATATATTTCCTAAAAAAAATAAAAAAATAAAAACTACTTGGAAGATACAATATCTATTAATTTGGACAGAATCATAACAGTCTCATTTTAGGGATTTAAATTTAATAATTGAAATTTTATGGATCAAATTGTAGAATGGTCAAATTGCAAAACTCAAATACCAATTTACCAAAATATATATATATATATAATGAAGATAATAAACAATAAAAATATACTTATAATTCATAGAATGTTATGTTCTTATGTTAAATGAACCACCAACACTTTTAATAACAAAAGGGCAGGGGTCACAAACTATATGTAATAGTATAAGCACTGATTACAACAGAAATTTAACTAGTACATGTTGCAATGTTTCAATCCATGCGTATTATGCTACATACTAATAGCAATTTATATACTTCCATCGTATATGAAAGAAAGACTTGTCATTTAAATATCAACAGAAATAAATTAATAATGAAAATTAGCTATCTTTGTAAATACTAACCAAAGAGATTGGCCACTTCTCTCAAAGCAGCTCTCCAGATTTTTTGGGTTCAACAAAAGCTTTTTTCTAAAACTGAAAAACACCTTGTATTTCCATTGAGACTAAGGTGTTGAAGAAGAAGAAGATGATGGTGATGACTAGACCCTCCTTGAGTTCTCATGGAAGCCATAGGAAATATAGAGATAAAATTTGAAGCACAATATGTTAGAACTGAAGAAAAAAGGAATATACATAAATTAGTGAAGAAGAACAATTTGAATGCAAGTGAAAAGTGATTTGGGAAACAAAAAATAGGAGCAGTGATTGGGAGAGAGCAAAAGGTAGAGGAAATCAACGCTGGGCACCCCTGTGTGTGTGTTTGTTTCTCAAAAAAAAAAAAGAATGAGTAATTGTCCCACGTTGCTTAAGAGTGTGTTGTGTGTAGTATAACTTGCTCCATCCTTCGTTAAAAGTTACCATGGTTTTTGAGTGGAATTGTGGTGTGGCTTTATGTTAGAACTCCTTTCCCTCTCCCCAGTGTGTGTGTTTGCTGGGCTGAAACCGTCAATCGGTCAATAAAGTTAAGAATAAGCTGAATTTATAGAAGGGCCCGGTTAACGTGCCTTTAAGCTATCTATTATTCCATTAATCATTAATTTTAAATTACGTAAAAGATAAAGTTTAGTTATAAAATTAGTTGTGGCCTAAAATTACAACTTACATTTAAAAAAATTAACATTACTAGCTATTTTGAAACTCCAATCGTTGGATTGCATATTCTTTATGATTTTAATACACATATCAAATTTTGTGTCATTCAAATATTATTTATTATATGATTTATAAACTTATATTGTATGTATAATTTTAAAGTACAAAAACTTGCAATTTAAATAATTTATTGATGATATAGCTATTGGTCTTTAATTTTCTAAAAATTTGTAAGCATGGAAAATATGAGAAAAAAAAAATGTAATCCAATGATAGATTTGTCAAAATTCATCTCCAATAAAAAGATATTGAATAAAGTTGTAGCCTTAAGGTACAACAAATTTTGTAGTTAAATTTTATCCTTAAGTAAAATGATTTTATTAATGGATGCACATAGGAAATTTTTTAATGAACCATTTTAGAAAGTTTTAATACCACTTTTATGAAAAAAAAAATAAAAATTGTAAAAAAGTTAGTTATTTTTTTCTTTTTCCATAATAAAATGGTTTCCTAAGATAATTTATTAATAGATGCCCTAGGGCATCCATCAGTAAAATCCTTTCTCTAAAAAAAAATTCCTCTCACCCTTTTCTCAAAAAAAAAAAAAAAAATCATCTCAATTTTTATAGAAGAGTTTCATCTCTCCTTGTTAGGAAAATTGAGGGTTTTTTTTTTTTTTAAGAGTATAGTAAATTTAAACGTTGTATTTTTCTATAAAAAAAAATTATATTTTAAGTGTAATTTCAAAATAAATCTTATAATTTTAAAATTAAACCATAGGAGGGTTTTTTTTTTCTTTGAGAAGAAAACCATAGGAGGTATATAATAAGACTATTTTACAAATTAAACTCGATAATTCTGCTAATTTTAAATTAAGCCCTAAACTTTTAAAATTGTGTCAATACAAACCCTAAACTTTTTTTTAGTTGGATTGTGGATTTTAATTTCTTTTTTGTTTTTCTCACAAAATGGAGCTTTATAAAAAGCTAACAACACCCAAAGGAATCATACATACAAGTATACAACAGGGCTTAAATCGTATCTCCCTGAAAACTGCTAGGGAACAAAGGCCCTTTAAAATCATGCTCTAAAGTCCATTTACAAAAACTATGACCAACTGGGATTTTCTTGGAATAGCTTGAATTACCTGTAGAGCATTTCTCTTTCTACAATAACATTATTGAAATTTTCATTTTTAACAAGGTCAAGGAGGATAGCTTGTCTAAATGCTAAAGCATCTATCACTGTTTGATTGACTTCAGGAATCAATGATACCCAAACTTTTAAAACTCTTTCATCTGAGCCTCTTAGCACCACACTAGTGGTACTTTCCACAAAAAATTCTGGAGTTGGTTTCCAGGTTTCCTTATTTGCTTTCTCTGTAGGTATTTCTTGCCATATGATCTGATAGCATTCAATAGAGGACTCAACTTGGTCCTTAGCACACTGCTTCATTGTGTTCTTTCATCTATTTAGAATGAAGCATTATTACATATCAAAAGACGACTCAACTTTTTTTATTGCTTCTATGCAAGGACCGTGCTCTTTTCTAAGCACTGATGAATTTCTAACTTATTGATATTGTAACAATCTAGAATTTGATTTGAAACTAACGAAATTATAGGGTTTGATTTGAAACTCCCCTAAAGTATTTGGTTTAAAAAAAATATTTACCCAATACTTTATTTACCCATTATTAAAAATCAAACATCCGCCCACCAAATGGACAAGAAAAGCAAGAAAGATTTGAATCTATTCAATAATTCCCAAGATAAATTATTCTGGACTAAAATGTTTCCAATGTTTTATTAGTGTCAATCATATTCATTGTAGATTTGCCTAGAATCAACTGAAATTTAAGCAAAAGAAAGGGAAAGTAACTTACAAATAATTTGCAAAGGAAAGCTTGACAAATTGTTTTTTTTTTTTTTTGGTGTAGGCGGGTATCATAGCCTAGATAACTCTTATTTGATGATAAGAAACTTAACCAACTGAGCTAACTAAAACCCACCAAAAATTATTATCATCTTACTAAAGACTCCTGTCCTAATTCCCAAAAGCCCAAAATCTTCACAAAAAGAACTTTGGAAAGACAAAAAAAAAAAAAAAAAATGATTTCGGCCTTCAAACTGTGCCAAATGGTAGAATAATGATATTATTATTTTTTTTTTTTAATTCCTTCATAAAGCAAAAAATGTGCATTTCTATACAATTGGATGAAAATAAGGATTAGCAAATTTTTTTTTTTTTTTTTTGAAAGTTGGATTAGCCAAATTATATAGTCTCTGGTATCACAAATAATATATTTTGTCCATTAAACTTGACCACTCTAGAGTCCAGACTAAAAATCACCATCAAATTTCATCTCTCTTGCTTTTGATGCTTGAAACATCAACATAAATCCAACTAAGAATTCAAAATTGGTTTATTCTAATAAGCCTAAATTGGTTCACTTACCACCAAATTTAAAACATATAGATTAGACACGAGTTATTCCAAAAAAAAAATTATAAGATTCCAAAATTTCATATTATATGATCAAGTTGAACATGAATTGTAGGTTTTGGTGTGAGAAAAACCAATTATAAAGGAAGGGAGATTTTTTTCTTGGCAATAATAAATTTTCTTTGCCAATTTGTGAAACTTGTTTTAAGAGCAAGTAGAAATAGAAATGCTTGTACAGTAGACAATGTCAATAGTCCAATCTACAGGCCTTTCCCTCTTCAGTGTACAACAAAGGCCCAAACGACGACTAATGGAACCCCAACCAGATTACATGCCCCAAGATTGACATAGGCTCCTATATGGTACCAGCCACTTCCTCTAGCAAGTAGCAACCCCTGATGCACAGCAGAAAATAACTTTGTAGGGTTAATGGCATTACATCAAGGAAGATTACAACTTCTACTTTGTCTTGATATACTGGTCTGTTTGGAAGAAAGATACTGAATGATTAGGCCACAGCTATTATAACCCAAAAATTATTCAAGAGAAAACTTGTTTGATACCTTTATTTATTTATTTTTATATTTTATTTACTATTAGTTAACTTCTAAATTCTAAAGAAAATATTCTAAACTGAATAATGAATGAATGTTCAGTTGATGATATACCTTGAATAAGTTAGAACTTCAAAAGTTTTGCTCCAAGTAAATGCCCATTACATGAGAGAAATGTGAGAAAGTTACCTGAAAGTACTGCTAGTAAGCCATCCATGATTATTGAGAGACAAATCATGATCCAAAAATTCCTTCTCACTGCTGAAGGCATAGCCGAAAACATAGTGGCAAAAGAAGAGAATCATGCCTATGATAACCATCTCTGCAACTACAAGAACTATTACAATCTTGAAAGTCATTTTAGCTGCTTGTGGATTCCCACCTCCCAACTCATTTGAAGCCTGAGTGCTACAAAGTGTTTGATGCATTCTTTTTCAAAACAACTGTATACCATGCTTAGATAAGTTCAGGTGTAAGGAAACACGTTTAGAGCAAACTCTGCTGTGGCTCCAAATGCATGTGGTATGTAGTAGGCTAGTAGCACAAATAAGTAATTTTCAAGCTGCATACAGTGAGAAATTAGAAGAATAATATAATGATTGGCATGCAAAAAAATGTTAAGAGACAAAATATATGTAGCCAAAAAATGAAGACTACCATTTTCTTGAAAGAAAGAACAAAAAGAAATTACCAAACCATTCCAGCAGTAGGAACGGTGAAGCGAAAGAACTCCCTACGCAGAAGGAATAGCTCTGCCCCATTGGCTTGTCTATATAAAGCCCTTCATGCACCAGCCATCCCACACACTGCTTAGCAGCCACAAAAATTCACTTATCATGATGACTGAATTATATCTCTTAGTCTGACATTTCAGATTCTCAAACCAGAAGATATCTATGGTAAAATTATAATTATGATGTGAAGATGGTAATAACTGCAACAATGGATTAAACAAACATCAGTGTCAAAGAATTATGCTTTTGGATTGCCAATTTGTTTTAGTAAATTAACAGATTTTATGTTGTTGATTTTAGCAAGTTAAAAAAGTTCACTTAGGCTTGTGAACTAGCATGAGCTCAAAACAACATAAAACATAGACTAAGCAGGCTAGCTGAGGTTCAGTCAAGGACAAAGATAGTCTAGTTTCAACATGACCAAAGTTTGTATAGCCCAATACTGGATTGAACTGAGAAATTTTGCAGCTTTAATATCGATACATATATTTCATTAGCAATTGGTAAATCTAAAGGTGTGCCTTCTAATCTACACTGATAAAAGCAGGGCATTGTCACAAATGCAGAAGCAATTGGAATGTAAAGAAAGCTGAACACACCAATTTGACAGCACATATGGTTGGTCTGAACAATCAATTCCAATAAGGGGCAAGCCACAATCAAGAAGTGGTTGGTCTAATTGTAAAGAACCTAAAAGTGGAGTAACTCTGGTGAGAGTCCCTTCCATTCTTGTTTTGCATTTTTTTTTCTTGTTTTAATTCTTTTATGGATAAGAAATTTTATTAACAATAAACTTAAGAAAGTAGAAGCAACAAAATTAGAAACAGGAAAATAAAAATAAAAATCAACTGGGGAGAAAATCATCTGATTCTCTCAAGCAATTACAAGACTTGCATTCTATTGTTGGCTAGTAATGAGGAATAGATTAGGCACTCCGGACAGAATGCTGCATTGGGGCTACACAGGTGATCTAAATTATGTATTCTACAAGAAAAGTACGGAATGTAGAGCACACTTGTATTTTGAGTGCCCATTAATTAAATTGAACATAAATTAACTCAAATCCACATAGAAGAGAGAAATGTGACAAAGTTACCCGAAGTAATGCTTGCATGCAATCTAATGGCACTAAACTCACTTGAAATTCATCCAACAAGAAATACTATTAGTAAAACCTTATAACTCATTATCTGTCTATACCTAGTGGCTAGATCCCCAATAAAAGTAGATCTGCAACTCCATTTTCATTTTGAAACAAGATGCACAAATATGCCACTTGAACAAGTTTCCAAATCATTGTAAATGAACCAAATACAAATTGATTAAAACATGGTCAGGCTGATTAAAATGCATGTACACATCTAATTGCAAAAGCCTTGATTGAAATTCATCCAATGAAAAAAAGATAGTCAGAGTACAAACCACACTTAGGTGTCATCTTTTGCAGTCATGTCAATCATTATCATCACCAACTCTATATATCATCATTATCAAAATCATCATCACCAAATATAAGTCCATCATCACGGATTATATGTACATCATCATCATCATCATCGATCAACCATATGTACATCATCATCATCATCATCATCACCAGCTGCATATATGTGAAAACCTGAGTTTGTATGATGATTATTATAATAATTCACTCATTACTAATGAGTGTAATTTGAGTTTGCTTCCTACCTATTTCGGAAAGCATGACAACAATGATTATGAAGAATATATATGCTTGCGCATGATAAGCCAAAAGAAGAAAAAGAAAATTGACTTGACTTACTTGCCAATGACAAAACAAGATATATAGTTAGAAAGAAAATAAGATAGAATAGGATTTGCCATTAATGGGAAGGATGGTTGAGATGGTCATTACCAGTTAATTTATAAATGGAGACTTTCCCAAATCTCTCAATCAAACATTGTGCATTTGTTTGGTTGAAATCTTCCACATCTTGCTTGTATATCAAACTGACCCCACATTCCCTCATATACAGGGTTCTTTTATTGGTCTCAAATATAACCTTAATCTGACTACATTCATCATTCCCAACAGTAGCAAACCAATCATCACTAGACAAATACAATAGGCAAATACTGACCCCACAATGTATCCATGTAGTAAAAAGTTCAAAGGCACAGTGATTCTGAGGCATATCAACAAGGGCTATCACATGAGCTCTAATACCATCTTCAAAGTCTGTATAATCTGCCCTCGATATAAAATCTGATAGTGATGCCCAGAGAGCGAATCCTTTCCATTTACTATTATACCAATTTGAAGGCAGCTCTATGCTTATTGAATTCCTCTCTATTTCAGCTAAACATGACGGAATAATAAATCCATCCAAAACGGCTTTACGACAAAGGAGTCCCTGTACCCAAACCAAAACACAACTATTGTTAACTGTTTTATTTAACTATGAGAGAGAGAGAGAGAAGAGATTACCTGTAGGAAATAGTACAATATTGTAGATCCCACTCGACTGCCGCTCCCATCATACGAAAGCCATCGGGAGAGAGGTTGTGACCAGATACTCAGTTTGACCCGTCCTGGTATCCATTTTAGGGAAGAACAATTTTGAACACTTATATATCGTAAAGTTGATGGAAGCCTTGGCAAAGATTTTAGGGAAGAACAAGCTTTAGCATTTATTTTTCTTACAGTTGATGGAAGCCTTGGCAAAGATTTTAGTTTTTTGCAACGGGAAAGAGAGAGTGTTTCAAGAGACCTCAAATTATCCATGTTGCTTGGAAGACATTTGAGATTGAGGCAGAAACTTAGATTTAATAAAGTAAGGGTAGTCAAACACTCGATTGATGAGGATGGTACTTCCTTAATAGCAGTTCCACCCAAATTGAGTTCCGATAGGCTTTTCATAATTCCAGTAAATTTTGGAAACGAGCTGATTTTGTAGCAACAATAGAGATTAAGAACTGTAAGGGACTGCATTTCAGCAGACATACTGGGAAGATCGGTAAGAGAAAAGCAGCCTTTCAGATGTAAATACCTAAGTTTGCTGAGTTGTCCAATAGATGGGTGGATCTCAACCAATCGATGGCACCAACAAAGGTTTAATTCCTCAAGTATCGGAACACCTGAAAAGTCAGGTGTCCTAATAAGGTTGTAGGAATAACGAAGATCAATGAACTTTAAGTTGACTGAATGCTGTCACCAAAAAAAAAAAAAAGAGATTTCGTTAATCAACTTTATAAGTTTATTTGTATTTGTAGCTACACTTACAAAAAAGGAAAAAAAAAAGTAATAAATAATAGAAACTAGAAAGGCATTTAAAAAGAACAAAATTACCATTACTCCTTTCCAAAGATATTCAAATTTGCTAAATTGCAAGTCAAGTTGAACAAACGCCATTCGTTTGTGACTGGAGGCCAAACTTTTAAAACCACAGTCCCTCCACGAAAGATATCTTAAGTTATTAGGAAGAGCAAGATGTCCTTGGTCATTAGGAATGCTCTCTTTATCAATTATAAGCAATCTAAGATTAGACATCTTTGAAAACCCCACAGAAAATTCTTCAAAATACTCATTCCGAACTTCGACAACTATGGCTTGAATTGCTTCTGTTGCCTAAGATTTCAAAAGCAAAGGCTTGGTGATTTGTCTAATCAAATGATAAGAATAATAGTACTATTTAAGTTTTATATTGTTTTTAAAGCTGTAAAGGAGATAAAAAATATCTACTTCTAGAGCATTCTCATCAAGAGTGTTATAAATGCCAAAATACTATTTTTAGCATTTATAACCACAAAAACTACCCAAAAGACTTGGTTTTTAGATGCTAAATGCTAAAATTTTTAGAACTCTTGATGAGAATGCTGTTTTCATAAATAAAACTCTCTAAAATATATATTTCTTTTATTCCTCCTCCCCTTAAAGCCCCTCCCATATGGTGGGTCCAACCCCAAATGTAATACTTAAAAATAGTAAAATGTACTTCAAATTATATACCATTTGGCATTGAGATTTTTTGGAGAAAAAGAGAAAATTGCATTTTCACGCTGCAATTTTTTACATCAATTATAATTTCTACATATTTTACCAAACACCTAATTTCATTTTGGAAAACATATTTTCTAAACACAACTTCTAAAGTTTTCAAAACATGAATTTTCATAAAACTAACCCAAACGGATTCTGAAGAGTCCCATTAGTAACCAATAGATCGTAGTACAACATCATATGTTGATAGTAAAATGTACTACATATAAAGGCCTATTAATAGATTGTATTACATCTTATTTTTAAGTCTTTTTTTTCTTATTAATCTACTTAAAATTCATATATTAAAACTTGAAAGGTGCACTTCTACCTTTTAGAAATTCAAGACCAAAGGAGGGAGGGGGGGGGGGGAAGGAAATCAAAACATTACCTTTAAAGTGATGGAAAATGAAAATAAAGCCTATAGAATGATTTTTTTTTTATATTAAAAAAAAAATGTTAAGATAGCCTTTTGTTATAGGTAGTAACCAAGAGATGAATAATTAGTTCATTACATCAAGAAAAATAAACTCAATTTCATAAACAATTACAAAGAGATAATATATGTTTTCAAAATATAAGAGATCATCATTGACAATATATTAGCATGGTAATTGGTAAATTATTTTACTATACCAACTCAATATTATTCATTGAAATAAAATTATAGCTTTGTCATTTTTCTTACCATATCGTTCTCCAATACATGAAGCAAGTCCTCAACAAGCCACAACCGGCTTTGCCTTCCAAGCTTTCCACCTGATTCAAAACGAATAATTTTTTGACCCATTTCTGATAGTAGATCATGCATCCCAAAACGTCCTTGGTAATCCACCGTTAGGAGAGATCTTTCCACAAGAACACTTACACCAATTCTTGCATCAAAACCACAATTCTCTAATATTTGTATTACTTTATCTTTCTTTTGCCCTCTAAAGAAACATGCAATATCTAAGAATATCTCCTTCCACATTTCCTCTAGTCCATCATAACTTATTTTAAGTATATCATGTATATCCCCTTTAATATTTTTAAAACTGTCCAATGCACTTTGCCACTCTTCAACTGTTCTTCCAACCAAAAAGGAACCCAAAGTAACAAGAGCTAATGGAAGGCCACTAGCATATTCTACAACTTTCTGGGAGAGCTGCATATAACCTTCTTCGGGTTGCTCCTTTTTGAAGGCTTTCAAACAAAAAAGTTTTGAAGCATCATCATCATCTAATCCATTAGGCTTATATATTTTAAGCACTCCAAGATCGACTAACACATGTTCATCTCTAGTAGTTATGATGATCCAACTACCTAATCCAAACCAATCGTGCACTCCAGCCAATTTTTCTAATTGGTCCTTGTGATTAACATCATCTAGGACAAGTAGAACTTTTTTATGACGTAACCCACTACTCTTGATTTTTTTAACTCCTACTTGAACATTGTAGATCTTTATATTACTTCCCTCCAAAATTTCATCAAGCAATTGTTGTTGTAATTCATGCAGTTCACCTTTTTCTGATCTTTCCCTAACATTGGCAATAAAACTAGAACCTTCAAAATGATCAAAATACTCGTAATATATAGCACTAGCAAGAGTTGTTTTTCCCAGACCCCCCATACCACAAATCCCCATCATGTAAATATCGTTCCCAAAACCTAAATACAATGGGATCAATTCTGCCACCATAGATTTTATTCCTATCAAATTTTTGTTAATGCTTGAGGATTTAGAACTTAATTTCTCCGTAATTCCTTTCACAATGTGTTGGATAATTTCAGACTCATGCCTGCAAAGAAGATAGAAAATAATTACATGATGGTCCAAACCAATTATAAAACTTCAGGGGAGAAAGAAAAATATTAGGCAAAGATACTCCTTGGGAAATATCTTTTCTTGAATTAGTCCACTAATTTTCTTAGGTTAGCAATGATATTGGATCCACTAAATCCAAAATCTATTTCGTCAAGAGATACAATGATTGGGCAAAAAAATTAAGCATCTCATTTCATGCTTGATTGCTGAGAGAAACCTCATTGGAATATTTTAAGTTGAACATGCTAAATATAAATGTTTAAGACCCTTTGAGGTTGTTGAGTACAAAATATTAATAACAATGGCAATACTCAAAATTTTCAAAGTAGACAATTGAAAAAACTTTGTATACCAGGTGAATGAGTGAAGAGGAGGTATTGGTTTCTATTAATTAAAAATAAAATTTAATGATTTATACATTTGTGCCAACACAAACCCAAGCTTTTACTTCTTTAGTCGAGGCCCAAAGGTATGTTATGTTTCTCTTTGAGTAAAATCATTCAAAAGCACCCTAATATCAATGATAAACTCCTCAAAGCTATACTTCTTCAAATTAAATTATGTAAACAATTGGTTTGGGAATGGGAATAAAATGGACAAATTGGTTTGATAATTTTTTTTAACCTCAATAATGAATGAGCCAAAATTAAATCTTTATGAAATTGGCATGCCCACCTTGAATCAAAATTATAACTTGCCAAAAGTTAATTTTGGATGATTGCATCATGTTGAGTTCTAAAAGTGTTATAATTCTCCAAAATTTCACTTTGAATGACTTTAATTCTTAAGGGACCAAAGAAGAATTTATAAAAGTTTTCCTATGAAATAAATGCTCCATTTGTTTTGACTAAAAATATTTGTCAGAAAATTGACTCATTTTCATGTATTTGGTTGCAATATTGAAAATGAGCTAATAAAACATTTTGTATTTTTTGGGTCATCTGGGATCCTCAAATGTTAATATTGACCTAAAGTCTGAATTTATTCGAAAATTTTATTTAAAAAAAAAAGCATTGGGGAAAAAATCCACAGATAGTCAATACCGGTCAACTGTCCATTAATGGCGGTCAATAGTCGAACCGTGATGAGAGAGGAATTGTCTTTGGAGTTTGGAGAGTTTTTGATGTTGCAAAGTTTATTTGTAATGATTTGTCAAGTAAAATGTTTTGGAAACCTTTTTATGTTTTGTTGGACGACTTTTCAAACAATAAGAAAACTTTATCCACTTAAATAAGAGGAAGCAAAAGATCTAGCTATAGGCCATCTCCTTATCAAGGATTATATTATATTCAAAAAGAATATAATATAAAAAATTAATGTCAGCAGATTTTATTCTCAAAAAAAAAAATGTCACCAAAAGTGATATATATATATATATATATTCTTGAATCAAGTAATTCCATTTTGATCTTTTCACAGAGCTTTCCTAAGCCTAGATTCACAACCACTTTTACTGTTCCTAAAAATTTAACAGAATTTTAACTAGTATACCAAGTTGTAGTTCAATCCATGTATATTATGATACGTTCTCTTAGCCAATTAGATGGTTCACGGTAATTAAAAGAAGCTTATCATTTGAAATTCATGGAAATTACCTATTTTGTAGATGCCAACCGGAGATATCAGCCACTTCTCTTAGAGCAGTTCTCCATGTTTCCACATTCTTTATGTTATCCTCAGAGCGTTTCTGGTGATTAATAAAGGCTTGTTCAAAAGTTCCCGTTTGTTTCCGTACATCAAACGGTTCCACATCATAAAAAACTGGCAAAACTATTAGTTTCGTTTCTTTCATGCATTTGATAATCTTGACAAGCTCATCCAAGCACCACGTTGAAGATGCATAGTTTTTTGAGAGAATGATGATAGCAAACTGTGATTCTTCAATTGCTTTGAAGAGCTTAGAAATACATTTTCCTTTCTTGAGTTCTTCTTCATCTCTGAAAGTAATAATCCCCTTTCCTTTCAAAGCAACATACAAGTGGTCAGTAAAATTATTTCGGGTGTCCTCACCCCTAAAACTAAGAAATACATCATATTTTGGCTGACGCGTTGAAGAAGAAGATGGTGATGGTGATGACTCTCTTTTACGCTTCATTGAATCTGTTGGAAATTTAGATAAAAGAAGTACAACCAATTAAAAATAAAGAAAAATATATAATTAAATTAGGGAAGAAGAAAACGATGTGAAGTGGGATTTTAATTTCAGGCAGGGAGTGAAAGAATAATAATAAAAAGAGAGGATTGTGTGTTAAAATTTAAAAGTGAGAACTTACCCATTTGTGAGAAGGAATTACAGCAGCGATGGCCTCCAAAACCTCCTCAAAACACTCCTGTTTTTGCCTTCTTCTTTTTTTTGGCAAAGATAGGACGACTGAAAATTATTTAAATATAGGAAATGAGACAAAGATAATTTAATAGATTAAAAAAAAAAAATACTACGGAATTCAATCATTTCGTTGGTAATGAGAAAATCAAAACCAACTCGAGGTTTAAACCTTGAAACAAACAAAAGTTGAAACTCTTGCTTCACGGCAATTAGTGAATTAGGAAGAAGAAAACAATTTGATATAGATTTTTCATTTCAAGAAAGAAAAAAAATGAAACGAAAGAAATAAAAGGCATAAATAAGTGTTCAAAATGACAACTTACAGAATTGGAAATTGAAAAAACAGTAGACTAGTAGTGATTGATTGTAATAATCGAAACCCAGTTTAATAAAGGAATGGACTCTGTTCTTTATTTCTCCGTGTGTTTGTGTCCACACCTTAATTGTCCCTTGTTTCAAGTCAAGTAAACTACTCTAACCAGCTATCAGAGATGTGGTGGTGGTGGGCGTACCTATCGTGTACGAGAGATTTTCATCTACGAGGACATTTCCTCCTTACTCCTTACATTTGCAATAATTGTGAATGTCATCATTCCATTTAATGCCCTTACAAAAAAAAATTTATTTAATTTTTTTCCAGAATTTAAAATAAAATGATAGTTTTTTTATGAAAAAAAATAATACTAATACTTAACTAAAAGATAATACTAATTCCCTCGATCTCATATCACAGCCACCACACACAGTATCCACACATCGCCACCATACAGTAATATTATTGGATAGTTGCTTGTTTAAGGCTCTGCTTGGGAGGAGGGAATAGAATGAAATGGAATAGAATAAAAAAAATATTTTTAGAATATTCTTCCTTCCCTCTTGCTTGGGAGTTTTAACGGAGGGAATGGACTTGTTTGCGAGTTTAGGTGGGAGGGAATGGAATGGTTAAGAGGGAATACTCATTCCCTCCTAAGCCCTCAAAATCTCAAATTTTTGTTCCTCCCAAATTGAGGGGAATAGGAGGGAATGGATTTAGGTTTAATGAAAATTTTATTGAAATTCCTAAATTACCCCTTGAATCTTAGCCCTATGTATTCTCAACCAAACCAGCCGTACCAATATTTTTGCTCTCTCTTTGTTGCTCCTTTCTCACGCTGCTGCTAATCACAACCAGCCGTACCAATATTTACAACGGGGGAGGCAAAAATTGTAGCTATTTAGCAACTTAAAAGCTGCTTTATTTATTTTAACATCTCATTTTATAACACACCCAACACTAGCATCAATGATTTTATTTTTTTAGCTACTTCATTTAAATATTATTTTTTCATTCTTCCTCATCTCTTCCTCTTCGTCTCTCTTCTCTGATACAGAGCAAGCAAACCCACAAAAGAGCAAAACATCAAACCCACAACTCATGCCATGACCTACCAACCATCAAACCATCAAACCCACAACTAAAAATTACCATCAAATATCCTCTCTCTTGCTTTTGATGCTTGAAACATCAACATAAATCCAACTAAGATTTCAAAATTGGTTTATTCTGATTAGCCTAAAATGTTTCACTAATCACCAAATTTAAAACATATAGATTAGACACGAGTTGTTACCAAAAAAAAATTATAAGATTCCAAATTTTCGTATTATATGATCAAGTTGAACATGAATTGTAGTTTTTGGTGTGAGAAAAACCAGTTATAAAGAGAGGGAGATTTTTTTTCTTGGCAATATTTTTTTTGCCAATTTGTGAAACTTGTTTTAAGAGCAAGTAGAAATAGAAATGCTTGTACAATGCACAATGTCAATAGTCCACTCTACAGGCCTTTCCCTCTTCAGTGTACAATAAAGGCCGAAACGATGATTAATCGAACCCCAACCAGATAACATGCCCCAAAATTGACATAGGCTCCTATATGCTACCTGCCACTTCCTCTAGCAATCCCTGATGCAAAGCAGAAAATAGATTTGTAGGGTCAATGGCATTGCATCAAGAAAGATTACAACTTCTACATTGTCTTGATATGCTGGTCTGTTTTGAAGAAAGATACTGAATGATTAGGCAACAACTATTATAATTTATAACCCAAAAACAGAATTATTCAAGAGCAAACTTGTTTGATACCTTTATTTATTTCTTTTTATATTTTATTTACTATTAGTTAACTTCTAAATTCTAAAGAAAATATTCTAAACTGAATAATGAATGAATGCTCAGTTGATGGTATACCTTGAATAAATAAGTTAAAAATTCAAAAGTTTTGCTCCAAGTAAAAGCCCATTACATGAGAGAAATGTGAGAAAGTTACCCTGAAAGTACTGCTAGTAAGCCATCCATGATTATAGAGAGACAAATCATGATCCAAAACTTCCTTCTCTCTGCTGAAGGCATAGCCCAAAACATTGCGGCAAAAGAAGAGAATCATGCCTATGATAACCATCTCTGCAACTACAAGAACCATTACAATCTTGAGAGTCATTTTAGCTGCTTGTGGGTTTCCACCTTTCAAATCATTTGAAGCCCAAGTGCATAGATAAGTTCAGGTGTAAGGAAACACGTTTAGAGAAAACTTTTCTGTGGCTCCAAATGCATGTGGCATGTAGTAGGCTAGTAGCACAAATAAGTAATTTCTGAGCCGCATACAGTGAGAAATTAGAAGCCTAGTATAATGATAGGCATGCAACAAAATGTTAAGAGACTTAATATGTCTAGCCAAAAAATGAAGTCTACCATTTTCTTGACCGAGAACAAAAAAAGAGTTTACCAAACCGTTCCGGCAGAAGGGATGATGAAGCGAAAGAATAGCTCCCATATGCAGAAGGAATAGCTCTGCCCCATTAGCTTGTCCGTATAAAGCCCTTCATGCACCAGTCATCCCACACACTGCCTAGCAGCCACAAAAATTCACTTATCATGATGACTGAATTATATATCTTAGTCTGACATTTCAGATTCTCAAACCAGAAGACATCTATGGTAAAATTATAATTATGATGTGATGATGATAATAACAGCAACAATGGATTAAACAAACATCAGTGTCAAAGAATTATGCTTTCAGATGGCCAATTTGTATTAGTAAATCAACAGATTTTATGTTGTTGATTTTAGCATGTTAATAAAGTTTACTTAGGCTTGTGAACAAGCATGAGCTCAAACCAACATAAAACATAGACTAAGCAGGCTAGCTGAGGTTCAGTCAAGGACAAAGGTAGTCTAGTTTCAACATGACCAAAGTTTGGATAGCCCAATACTGGATTGGGCTAAGAAATTTTGCAGCTTTACTATGGATACATATATTTCATTAGCAATTGGTAAATCTAAAGGTATGCCTTCCAATCTACACTGATAAAAGCAAGGCATTGGCACAAATGCAAAAGCGATTGGAATGTAAAGAAAGCTGAAGACACCAATTTGACAGCACATATGGTTGTTCTGAATAATCAATTCCAATAAGGGCAAGCCACAATCAAGAAGTGGTTGGTCTAATTGTAAAGAACCTAAAGGTGGTAAGAGTCCCTTCCACTTTTGTTTTGCAGGGTTTTTTTTTCCTGTTTTAATTCTTTTATGGATAAGAAATTTCATTCACAATAAACTTAAGAAAGTAGAAGCAGCAAAACTAGAAACAAGAAAATAAAAATAAAAATCAACTGGGGAAAATAATCAGATTCTCTCACGCTATTACAAGACTTGCATTCTATTGTTGGCTAGTAATGAGGAGTAGATTAGGCACTCTGGAAAGAATGCTGCAATGGGGTTACACAGGTGATCTAAATTATGTATTCTACAAGAAAAGTATGGAATGTAGAGCACACTTGTATTTTGAGTGCCCATTAAGTAAATTGAACATAAATTCCACAATAAGAGGGAAATGATGGGTTAGGGAAGCAAATTTAAAGAAAGGAACGACTTCAAAGATTGCCCATTAATCTGTTTTTGCCTATTAATTAAATTTGTTCCATGAGAAAACAGAAATGCTTGTTCAATAGACCCTGTCAAGAATCTGATCCAAAGGCCTTTCCCTCTCAAGTGTACAACGAATGCCAAAAAGGTACATACTAGACTGCAAACTAGGCTCCTAAATGTTGCCAAACATGCCCTCTAACAACCCTTGATGCATAGTAGAAAATAACACAGTTTAAAGGCAAGCATAACTACTAACAGGACATTTCCTCTTGAATATATAGGGTTCCATTATAATCTGAAAACAATATTACTTTACATGTAAACTTGTTTGAAACTTGCAACTTTTGAACTGCAAGGAAAATATTCAAGACCGAATACTAAAATTAATGCTTATTTCATACCATAGCTAGATTGATAAAAACTTATAACCTTAAAGTTTTGCTTCAAAATTCACAAATCACTGTCTCATAGACATTAACTCAAATCCACATAGAAGAGAGAAATGTGACAAGGTTACCTGAAGTAATCCTTGTATGCAATCCATTAGCACCAAACTCACTTGAAATTCATCCAACAAGAAATATTGTTAGTAAAACCTTATACCTCAGTATCTGTCTATACCTAGATCCCCTGTAAAAGTAGATCTTCCACTCCATTTTCATTTTCAAACAAGATGCACAGATATGCCACTTGAATAAGTTTCCAAATCATTGTAAATGAACCAAATACAAATTTATTAAAACATGGTCAGGCTGATTGAAATGCATGTACACATCTAATTGCCTAAGCCTTGATTGAAATCCATCCAATGAAAAAAAGATAGTCAAGTATTAACAGCCCTTAGGTGTCATCTTTTGCAGTCATGTCAATCATTACCATCACCAACTCTATTAAATATCAACATCTTTAAAATCATCACCAAATTTATGTAGATCATCACGGAATTTATGTACACCATCATCATCAACTATATGTACATCATCATCACCACCTGCATATATGTGAAAACCTGAGTTAGTATGATGATTATTATAATAATTTACTCATTACTAATGAGTGTAATTTGAGTTTGCTTCCTACCTATTTTGGACAGCATGAAACCAATGATTATGAAGAATATATATATGCTTGCACATGGTGAGCCAAAAGAAGAAAAAGAAAAATGACTTGACTTACTTGCCAGTGACAAAACCAGATGTATATATAGTTAGAAAGAAAATAAGATAGAATAGGATTGGCCATTAATGGGAAGGATGGTTGAGATGGACTTTTACCAGTTAATTTATAGATGGATACTTCCCCAAAGCTCTCAATAAAACATGGTGCATTTGTTTCGTTGAGCTCACCCACACAGACCACACCTTGCTTGTATATCAAATTGACCCCACATTCCCCCCATATATGTACGGTTGAGTCACTTGAGTTATTGTACTTAAATTCAACCGTAATCTGACTGCATTCATCATTCCCAACAGTAGTAAACCAACGGTGACGAGACAAATACAATATGCAAATATCGTTTATATAGGTAGTAGAATGTACAAAGGCAAGTTGCTTCCAACGCATATCACTATCACACGAGCTCTAATACCATCTTTCACTTTTAGAACATGTGGAAGTTGTGGAAGTGATGCCCAGAGAGCAAATCCTATCCATTTACTATTATACCAATTTGAAGGCAGCTTTATGTTTATTGAAAACCCCTCTTTTACAGCTGACCATGACCGAATAATATATCCACCCAAAACGGCATTATGAAAAAAGAGCCCCTGTACTCAAACCAAAACACGACTATTGTTAACTATTATTATTTAACTATTCAAGAGAGAGAGAGAGAGAAGAGATTACCCGTAGGAAATGGAACAGTTTTGTAAATCCCACTAGACTGCCGCTCTCATCAAATGGAAGCCATTGGGAGAGAGGTTGTGACCAGATACTTAGTTTGACCCCTTCTGGCGACCAGTTTAGGAAAGAAAAACCTTCAGCCTCTATATGTCTTACATTTGATGGAAGCCTTGGTCTTACATTTGATGGAAGCCTTGGCAACGATTTTAGTTTTGAGCATTGGGAAAATTTGACTATTTCAAGAGACTTCAAATTATCCATGTTGCTTGGAAGATATTCAAGACGTGTGCAGTGACTTAGATCTAAGAAAGCAAGGGCAGTCAAACACTCGATTGATGAGGGTTCTACTTTCTCAATAGCAGTCCAGGCCAAATTGAGTCTCGATAGGCTTTTCATAATTCCCGTAAATTTCGGAAACGAACTGATTTTGTAGCAACGAGAAAGATCAAGAACCATAAGGGACTGCATCATTGCAGCAGACATGGTGGGAAGATTGGTAAGAGAAGCGCACCAGAACAGACATAAGTACCTAAGCTTTTTGAGTTGTCCAATAGATGGGTGGATCTCAACCAATTGACCGCAATTAGAAAGATTTAGTTCCTCAAGTATCGGAACACCTGAAAAGTCAGGTGTCCTAATGAGGTTTTTGGAAAAACTAAGATCAATGAACTTTAAGTTGTTCGAACGCTGTTACCAAATAAATAAATAAATAAATAAAATATTTTTCATAAAACATAGAAATTAATTTAATAAAACAGCTTTATAAATGAAAGTAGGAAGTTCAAATACATTGGGAGTGTATTTGTATTTGTAGCTACAACTTAAAAAAATATATAAATAAATAATAATAATAATAATAATAAATAATAGAAACGCAATTAAAAAAACAGAAAACAAAATTACCATTACTCCTTCCCAAAGATATTCCAATTTGCTGCATTGCAAGACAAGTTGAACAAACGCCATTCGTTTGTGACTGGATGCCAAACATTTAAAAGGACAGAAATTCCACTGAAGATATCTTAGGTTATTAGGAAGAGCAAGATGTCTTTGGTCATTAAGAGAATTCATTCCATCAATTATCATTCCATCAATTATCAGCAATCTAAGTTTAGACATCTTTGAAAACCCTTCAGAAATTTCTTCGAGGCTGAAATCCTCTTTCCAGCCTTCAACAACTATGGCTTGAATTTCTTCTGTTGCCTAACATTTCAAAAGCAAAGGCTTGGTGATTTGCCTAATCAAATGATAAGAATAATAAAATTATTAAAGTTTTATACCATTTTTAAAGCTGTAAAGGAGACAAAAAAATATCTACTCCCTAAGTTTTCATTTATAAAACTCTCTAAAATATATATTTATTTTATTCCTCCTCCCGTATGGTGGGTCCAACCCCAAATGTAATACTTAAAAATAGTAAAATGTACTTCAAATTTATACCATTTGGCAATGCGATTAGTGGAGAAAAAGAGAAATTTAGATGAAAATGCAATATGATTGGTGTTTGACTTTAAGTTTTTAAGAAAATTACATTTTTATAATAAAAAAAAGTTGTGTTTTCAAATAGCAACTCATTGAAATCACTATAAAATTGCATTTTCACACTGCAATTTTTCATATCAATAATAATTTCTACATATTTTACCAAACACTTAATTTCATTTTGAAAAACAAATTTTCTAAACACAACTTCTAAAGTTTTCAAAACATGAATTTTAATAAAACTAACCCAAATTGATTCTAAAGAGTCCCATTTGTAACTAATAGATCGTAGTACAACATCATATGTTGATAGTAAAATGTACTAAATATAAAAGCCTATTAATAGATTGTATTACATCTTATTTTTAAGTCTTTTTTTCTTATTAATCTGTTTAAAATTCATACATTGAAACTTGAAAGGTGCACTTCTACCTTTTAGAAATTCAAGATTACTTTTAAAGTGATGGAAAAAGAAAATAAATACTATAGAATGATTTTTTTATGTTAAAAAAAATGTTAAGATAGCCTTTTGTTCTAGTTAGTAACCAAGAGATGAATAATAAGTTCATTACATCAAGAAAAATAAATTCAATTTCATAAACAATTACAAAGAGATAATATATGATTTCAAAATAGAAGAGATCATCATTGACAATATATTAGCATGGTTTTTGGTAAATGAATGTTTTATTCTTGATTTCGTTACATAAATACTTACTGAACAAAATTATTTTACCATACCAACTCAATATTATTCATTGAAATAAAATTATAGCTTTGTCATTTTTCTTACCATATTGTTCTCCAATACATGAAGCAAGTCCTTAACAAGCCACAACCGACTTTGCTTTCCAAGATTTCCACCTAATTTTAAAAAAATATTTTTTTGACCCATTTCTGCTAGTAGATCATGCATCCCCAAACATTTATTGTCATCTATAGTGAGGAGAGATTTTTCCACGAGAACACTTATACCAATTTTTGCATTAAAACCACAAGTCTCTAATATCTCTATTACTTGATCTTTCCTCCACCCTCTAAAAAAACATGCAATATCCAAAAATATATTCTTCCACATTTCCTCTAGTCCATGGTAACTTATTTCAAGTATATCATGTATATCTCCTTTAATATTTTTAAAACTATCCAATGCACTTTGCCACTCTTCTACTGTTCTTCTAGCCAAAAAGGAACCCAGAGTAACAAGAGCTAATGGAAGGCCACTAGCATATTTTACAACATTCCGAGAGAGCTGCATATAACCTTCTTTGGGTTGTTCCTGTTTGAAGGCTTTCAAACAAAAAAGTTTTGAAGCATCATCACCATCTAATCCATCAGGCTTATATATTTGAAGCCCTTCATGATTGACGAAAACACGTTCATCTCTAGTTGTTATGATGATCCAACTACCCAATCCAAACCAGTCATGCTTTCCAGCCAATTTTTCTAATTGGTCCACGTGATCAATATCATCTAGGACAAGTAGAACTTTTTTCTGACGTAACCTTCTCTTAATTATTTCAACTCCTTCATAAACATCCCATATCTTTTCATGACTCCCCAAAATATTTTCAAGTAGTTGTTGTTGTATTTCAAGCAAAGAGGGTTTTGATCTTTCCCTAACACTCTGAATAAAACTAGAACCTTCAAAGGATTTAGAATACCTATGATAAATAGCTCTAGCAAGAGTTGTCTTTCCCAGCCCCCCCATACCCCAAATCCCTAACATGTAAACCCTATTCCCTAAACCTAAATACAAAGGGATCAATTTTTCCATGATAGAATCTATTCCTACAAGGTTTTCGGTAAAGCTTGAGAATTCTGGACTCAATTTCTTCATAATATCTTTCATAATGTGTTGGATAAATTCTGACTCATGTCTGTCAACAAGATAGAAAATAATTAAGTAATGGTCCAAACCAATTATAAAAGAGTAATGCTACGCTCACAACATATTCACAACAATTTATCAGCAAATTCTAGGTGGCAAGTTGTTAATTTGTGAGTTAAAAAATGATATCAGTGGTAGGTCCAAATTAGAACTAATAATAGCTTGCCACCTAGATTTTGTTGTGAAATTCTGGTGAAGGTAACATTACACGTTATAAAACCACAAGGGAAAAATAAAAATAATAGGCAAGATTTTAACTAGTATCATGTTGTAATAATTGAATCCATGCATATTATGCTACATTCTAATAACTATTTATTATTTACTTCATGATATATGAAAGAAGACAGTTTGTATTGAAGTAAACTATTTTCGGAAAATGTTTTCCCATTTTTTAGGTTTTGTTTGCTAAAAAAATGTGATCAAAATTGTAAAAAAATTTATGTTAAAAATCTTTTATAGAAGGATGTAAAACATTTTGCCTTTAAAATTTTGGCAAAATATTTTACGAAAAGACATAGTGGCTTCCTTCACCACATCTGGTGGCTAGATCACTAGTCTACTTTGAAGCCACAGTTTCCGACAGTTTGGTGCCGCAGTTTTGACAACCGGTGCTGGTGGTCCAATGGTCGGAGCCACCACTCCAACGATGACCGATGTCAATAGTTTGGTGGTTAGAAATGCCACTTTGATGCCAAAGGTTTAATAACCAAAGCCGTCATTCTAGTTGTCAGAGACACCGCTCCAATGACGGTCACCGGATCCATGGTTCCAGGTGCCAGATCCGGTGGCCCGATCACCGATGGTCAGATCCGGTGGCTAAGCCCCCAGTTTTGGTGGCTTGCTTAAAAATATTTACTTGTCATACCAAGCACTTAAAATATTTTATTTTAAGTGTAAAAATATTTTACTTAAAAAAAAACGGTTTTTTTTAAAAAATAACTATAAAACACATACTATATTATAAGTTAGACAACATTTCAAACTTATTGCATTTCTAACAATTCGAGTCCAGTGGACTCAATTTACTCAGAAATGTGACGTGGACAAAGTAGGAAATCGAGTTTACTGAACTCGATTTCTATACATAGAAATCGAGTTTAATAAACTCAATTTCTGTGTACAGAAACCAAGTTTAACAAACTCGGTTTCTATACATAGAAACCGAGTTTATTAAAATCGATTTCGATGTATAGAAACCGATTTCAATAAAACTGAGAATGCTCATCATTTCTACTAAAAAAATCTCAACTCAACATTACACCCAACAAAAAAAAAAAAAAAAAAAAAAAAGAACATAAGACCCAGAAAATAAGCTTTTCCATTTCTCTAAAACACAACCCAAAAACCACATAGAAGATCAAATGAGAAAATGATACCGGTTGTTGGAACAGCGACGGCGACGGAGTCTCGGCTCCGGTCATTCCCGCTCCGTTGCCGTCCATCTCTCTCACTCTCATTCCCTCTCCTGCAACACCTGCTCCGTCGACATCGCCCCTCCGCTCCGATGCCGTCGCCCCTCCGCTCCGTCACCGTCGCCGTCGCCGTCCCAACAACCGGTATCATTTTCTCATTTGATCTTCTATGTGGTTTTTGGGTTGTGTTTTAGAGAAATGGAACAGCTTATTTTTTGGGTCTTATGTTCTTTTTTTTTTTTTTTTTTTTGTTGGGTGTAATGTTGAGTTGAGATTTTTTGAGTAGAAATGATGAGCATTCTCAGTTTTATTGAAATCGGTTTCTATACATAGAAATCGATTTTAATAAACTCGGTTTCTATGTATAGAAACCAAGTTTGTTAAACTTGGTTTCTGTACACAAAATTGAGTTTATTAAACTCGATTTCTATGTATAGAAATCGAGTCCAGTAAACTCGATTTCCTACTTTGTCCACGTCATATTTCTAGGTAAATCGAGTCCACTGGACTCGAATTGTTAGAAATGCAATAAGTTTGAAATGTTGTCTAACTTATAATATAGTATGTGTTTTATAGTTATTTTTAAAAAAAAAAACCCAAAAAAAACGGAGCTTAAATATTAAAAGAAATACATTTGTCATGGAAAGTATACCTATCTTGTAAATCCCAACCAGCGATGCCAGCCACCTCTCTCAAAGCATCTCTCCAAGTTTCCACCTTCTCTATGCTTTCTTTAAAACTTTCTTTGTGTTTATCAAAGGCTTGTGCAAAAGTTCCCTTCTGATGTCGTACGTCAGATGGATTCACATGATAAAAAACTGGCCCAACTTCCAATCCTATCTCGTTCTTGCATTTAACAATATGGACAAGTTCATCCAAGCACCATCTGGAAGATGCATAGTTTTCTGAGAAAATGATGATAGCAAGTCTCGATTCTTCAATGGCTTTCAAGAGCTCTTCTGAAATAGATTTTCCTCTCTCAAGCTTTTCATTGTCCCTAAAGGTAACAATGCCTTTTTTTTCCAAAGCATGAAATAGATGGTCCGCAAAACTTTTACGGGTGTCCTCCCCTCTAAAACTGAGAAACACCTCATATTTCCACCCAGATTTTGAAGAAGAAGAAGACGGTAAGGCTCCTTGAGCGCTCATGGAAACTGACAAATCTTGCACTTTAATATAGATTAAAAAAACAAAAAAAAAAGATATACATTCAATTAAAATGAAGAGAAATATATTAAAGGGGAAGCAAATCAAGGAAAGAGAAAACAATTTGATTTGGATTTTTCACATCAATGACGTAGTGAAAGGAAAGAAATAAAAGTGATGAAGAGGTGTGAAAAATTGAGAACTTACAGATCGAAACCCTCCTGAAACAATTCCGAATTCGATTCCTATTCGTAGCTGATTTCCTGCTTATTAAAGGAAATAGATACTGTTCTTTCTCTGCGTGATTATGTGTGAGAGAGAGACCGAGCAGAGGTAGACCAGGGTCACCGCCACCCAGGGGAGGGGTTTATCAACAATTTCACACGCCCTGTTTTAAGTCAAGTCAACAACTCTTTCTACTGGACAATAATTTCGTGGTGACCAGCTGTGAAGCACTACTTAAATTTCTTTGTTATTTAATTTAGATGCCATCTTGCTTTCAGGTCATGTAGATGCAGGAAAGTGGGCCAGGTGTGTGAATACTGAATTGCATGCATTGGGAATTAAGATCCCCTCTAATATTTAGGATATCAGGTTTAAGGGAAATACTAACTAGTGTTTTTAGAACACCGGTTAAGAATCTAGTTAAAAAAAATTTATAGAAAAAGAAAAAAATAATTAATATTTTGATAGTTTTTTTCATTTCTTATAAAAGTGATATTAAAACTTTCTTGAAATAGATTATTAACAAGTGCCCTAAGGATACTGACCCTACATTTAATGCAATTGTTTTAAATGTTTATGATTGAAAGTTGAATTTCAAATCATATATAATAATTACTATTCATTATCTTCATCTATTCTTTAAATAAATGTGTAAAGAAAGAATAAAGAATGAATAGTATCAGTTACACCATTGTTATAACAATAATAAATTTTTGCACAACTTTACAATGCTTGATATCGGTAAATTTTGGTCTTTGTTGACTAAAATATTTTACATTTTTTTCATTATATACGCACGGATGTAAATTCTCTAAATCCCCCCTCTTTTTCTTTCCTCTAAAATATTATCCAAAACTGTGCCAAAATGTTGAAGAAAAAGAAGAAGATGATAATCACATGAGGCTCCTTGAGTACTCTAAAAGCGTGGGAAGTATTCTAATAAATCTGGAACTTGTAATATAGATAACAATTCAAAGTACATTAAAATAAAAAATAAGAGAAACAAATAAAAAAAAAATAAAGGAAAGTAAATTAAGGAAGAAGAAAACAATTTGACATGGATTTTCCATTTGAAAGACAAAATGAAAGGACATAAATAAAAGTATGTGTGATAAAATGGCAACTTACAGATTTGGAAATTGAAATTACAGTAGTAGTGATTGTAATGCTCAAAACTCTCTGGAAACCTAGCCTAATTCAATTCCTATTAGATAATTGCCTGTTTAATAAAGTATTTGTTGGAAAATTGCCTCAAATTTTAATTTTGACTAAAAAAGTTAATATGGTGTCCTAGTTGAAGAAAGAAAATTAATTTTGATATTAATTTGGGTTTACTTAGTGTATAAGAAAAGACTATTCATTAGAGTGGAATGTATGCTTATTACTTGATAAAGAAGTAATATATTTTTTGTCCAAAGAAATAAAAGTGATAAATAGGTGTGAAAAATAAAGAAATATATATAATTAAATTAGGGGAAGAAAACGATGTGAAGTGGGATTTTAATTTCAGGGCAGGGAGTGAAAGAATAATAATAAAAAGAGAGGATTGTCCGTTAAAACTCAAAAGTGAGAACTTACCCATTTGTGAGAAGGAATTACAGCAGCGATCGCCTCCAAAACCTCCTGAAAACACTCCTGTTTTTGCTTCTTTTTTTTTTCTTTTTTTTTTTTTTTTTTTTTTTTTTTTTTTTTTTTTTTTGCAAAGAAAGGATCAAAGGACGACTGAAAATTATTTAACTATAGGAAATGAGACAAAGATAATTTAATAGAATTTTGAAAACAATACTACAGAATTTAAGCACTCTTGGTAATGAGAAACCAACTCGAGGTTTAAACCCTGAAAGTTGAAACTCTTGCTTCATGGCAATTAGGAAGAAGAAAACAATTTGGTATGGATTTTTTTCATTTTTCAAGAGAAAAAAAAATGAAAGGAAAGAAATATAAGGGATGAATAAGTGTGAAAAATGACAACCTACAGAATTGGAAATTGAAATAACAGTAGACTAGTAGTGATTGATTATAATGATCGAAACCCAGTGGAAAGAAAGGCGGATCCAGTTGGTATTAGATATCTATTGGCTGTTTAATAAAGGTATGGACTGTTCTTTATTACTTCGTGTGTTTGTGTCCACTACTCTTCCTTTTTATATTGCCTTTTTTTTTTTTTAATCTATAAAGGAGGAAGGAGATAGACTAGTTTCGTGGTGGGCGTATGGCGTACCTACCACGTATGAGAGATTTCCATCCACAAGGAAATTTCCTTCCGAGTCTCCTCGTTCATATCTTTGAAGAAGAAAAAAGTAATATGGACTACCTAGGAGAGAGCACAGCAGTAATATGGAAGCATAAACTATGATAAAATAGTTGATAAGGAAGAAAATAGCAAAATAGATATAGTCAAAATAGATTAAAACAAAGTATGGAATATGAAAACTGAAACAAATAAAATCTTACTTGAAAATACTTCTGTCTTTGATTAAAACTGAAAACTTCTGTCTTTCTTACAAGCTTTGAAAATAAACACTGTCTGAAGAGTTACAAGATTACAAAGTAAAATCTGTAAAGAGTTACAAGATTATCTGTCTCGAAGGGAAGACTTACAAGATTATCTGTCTGAAGATAAGGTTACAAGATTACAAAAATAAAGTAAAGTGCAAAAGTCTTTTGGAGAAAGGGAAAGGGAAAGCTAAAGTCTTTCTAAGGCTTGGACCTTGGAATTGAACTGGAAATTTGGACCCTAGAACTGGACCTAAAACTTGGACCTCAATTCTAGACCTATCTTCTGTCTTCAGAGTCTGTCTATTTATAGATAAAGTGAACCATGGTAAGTCTTCAAAAGTAACCTGAGTTAATTAAAGTGAACTCAAGTTAATCTGTCGGTAGAATCTTGAATAGTAAAAGTCTATCTAGCAATCTGTCTAGGTACGCATGCTAGTGAACAGTAGCTTTCTATCTGTAAGAATTTGCGTGCGAATAATATTCTGTCAAAATATCTTTCAAAATATCTTTCTGGATCTATCTGTAATTGTCAGGACTGTAATGGATTTTTCTGGAAGCTATTCATGCATGTTGGTGAATAGTGATCTGTCTCCAGTGAATAGTGATCTGTCATCGATGAATAGTGATCTGTCGTCATTTGGAACAAATATTTTCTGTCAAAAATTCTTTTGAAATTCTTTTGCCTTTGTCTTTCTGTGAAATTCTTTAAAAATATTTTTTAAGAAAAACAATAAAAGCATTTACAAGAAAAACAATAAAAGCATTTACAAAACAAACTTTTCTTTGTACACTTTTGTGCTCTTGCTGAGTAGCAACAGTATTAGAGTAGTCATGATGGGGTTTGTCAAAGTAAGTGAGATTCAAAATATTTCTAAAATCTAGCATGATTCTATTCATGCATGTACTACTATATATATTATCTTGTGGGAATATGTGAAATAAAGTTTCTTCGTAAATTTTTTCATTAATAGGAAAATCTATCAAGGGATTATAATTAATTCTATCTATTAGGAAATTAAATCTGTCATTATTCAAAAAATTTCCACAATTAATGTTTTCTTTAATGATCAATAAAGGAGAGTCTGTCAAAGCTTCTTTTATTAAAATATCTGTTATATAACTATTTAAAGATACTATAAATGGTGTAAATATGTCATTTATTATAATTTTGTTTGGTACTTCTATCATACTGTCAATCCATATATTATTAGTCCATGCATATTGATTATAAAAGATTGTGTCCATATTTTTGTCTTTTATGCCTTTTCTACTAAGTACTTCTGTAGATTGGACTTTATGCAAAAAAGCAATAGGAAAATAAGAACGTATCTCTATCTCTTTGTCTTGTTTAACTTTCTTTTTGTCATTTTCTATCAATTGATTAACAAGTAATATTTCTGTCTTTAAAGATGACAAACTTCTTTCAGTTCTATAGATTCCTCTTTCATTGATATCTGTTAAAATAGTGACCTTTTTGGAAGAGTGTTTTTCTTTCAAGATAGGTGGTACAATGAATCTAAAGAGTATATCTTTTCCCAATACATTAGTTTTAATTTCTTCATCTGTCACTAAAAAGGGATAAATTAAAGCCATTAAAGGATTTCCTAAAATAATTTTAGAAGGAAGGTCTTTAACAAAGGCTGTCTCAAAATATATTCTGTCATGGCATATATGAACATTAGGTACCTTATAATTAATTATCAGTTTTTCTCTATCGGCCTGAATTAATCTTCCAGATGATTTTTCATAATACTTTAAAGGTATTAATCTTTCTTATATACAATTCATGTCAGCGCCTGAATCTATCATAGCAATTTTTGTCAAAGAGAACTCTTTAGTAATTTCTGTATGCCATCTTTGAAAATTACTCTGTCAATTAAACTTAAGAAATTCTGTCTATCAAATTTATTATTATTGTTTGAAACATTAATATCTGCAACCTCTTTATCTGTGGGAGGATCAGGGGGGTCTATCATGGGTTTAGAAAATTCTTTTGAATTATGTTCATTTATGTCCGTCGAATTTTCTTCTTTAATTTCTTTAATTTCCTTTTTTACCATTTTTGCTTCTATCATTAAGTCTTGTAGATCTACTGGTTTTATTTCTGCACTATCTTGTTTTATTTTCATTTTTACCTTTTCTTTCTTGTCTTTTTCTTTCTTGGCTTTTTCTTCCTTTCTACAATCCGTAACATGGTGTCCATATTTCCTACACCTAATGCAAGCAATAGGTATTTCTATAGTGTCTTTCAATTTTAATAAATATTCTTTCTTGTCTTTATGGTAATTTGGTAGATTTTCTATTAGTTTCATTACTATGTCTTTTTGTTTTCTTTTTCTTTTATTAATTTTAAGTGGGTTTGTTGATTTTATTCTACATTTTTCATTACATGATCTATCTCTTTTTGCTTAACATTAAATATTTTCATTAATTCATTTATTATATCTTTCTCAAATTCTAATTTACTAATTTGTTTAACAATTTTATTATGTCTGTCACATTGTTTTTTAGTATGCCCATATTCTTTACATTTATGACAAATAATATTTCTAATATGTCTGTCAGTTTTCTCATTTTCTGATAACTCAATAATCTCTAAAACTCTTATGTCTTTTCTTATTTCTTTCGTCTCTATTGGTAAATTTAAAATTTCTATCTTTTTAGCCAATTATATTAAACTGTTGTTTTCAGTTCTATCAATTGATTTAAGTCTCTTATCAATTTCTTCTTTAAAACTATTACACTTCTTGTCTTTTTTATTGACTACTTTCACTATTTCCTCTTTTGCTTTTACTACACTATCACTATTTGCCTTTTCTTTGAAATTACCATAATTATTTTTCCTACCATTTTTGACTACTTTTACTACACTATCTCTTTCTATCTCTTTTGTATCTAACTTCCTACGTATTATTTCATTCTTTTGTCTTTCATACAATTCTTTCAAGCTATCATCATTATTTCTAGGACTATCATCTTTTTTCTCTTTCTTTGTCATGTTTCTTTGTTTTACTATGTCTTTTCCTATATCTAATCCTTTACGTAGAGTTCCATCTTTTGAATTGGTTTGTTGACTTTCTATTCTTTCTTTCATCTCTTTTACCATTCCTTTTTTTTATTATTTCTTTCTCATTATCTATTAACTTCTCATGTAGAGATTCTTTCTTGCTTGTCTCTATTAGGTTCTTTTGTCTATCTGTGTCTAGCTTTTTACATATAATTTGTATTGAACTAGAAACTTCTTTATTGTTTTGCTTTTCCACCATTTCTTTTAGTCTGTCATTTTCTATAGGTCTGTCATTTTCTATAGTATTTTTCTCTTTTGTGAGATCTTTTGTTTTATCTTCTATACGTGTTACTCTTTCCTTAATTGGGCCAGTTTCTTCGTCAACTAATCTGTCAGTTGCTTTTAATGTCTGTAAGTTTTTATCTACAATTTCTTTTAAACTATTATTTATACACCAATTATCTGTCATAGTTTTTGTAAAAGATGATCTTTGATGGGGTTCAAATTCTATTTCTTTTTTCAAAGGTGAATTTAAAGCTTTCATTCTTTCATAGAGGTCCAAAAAAACTATCATTTTTCTTTTCAACATTAGTATATATATCAGATCTGTCAATATTTTCTAAAGATTCTAATTTTCTATTGATTCTGTCTAAAAAACTATCATTGTGTTTATTAGTCTATCGGTTAATTTTATCATCTATGAAAGCACTCCAATTATTTGTATTATTATAGCCATAATTATAATCATCAATTTCACTATCACAATCAGAATCTGTTTCATAATCCATAACACTTTTTGACCAATTGTAATCTATATCTGTCATGCTATAACCTTCATCATAAACTATATCATCATAGTCCATGTTTCAAATTAGTGTGTGCCTAGCCTAACTATGAACAAGCAAACAGATGATGAGCTGATAAATGTATTTATTCTCTTCCTAAGCAATTAATAATTACTAGCGGAACTATTACTAACCACTGGTTTCTTTTCCACTGTCTATCATATTCATAACATTTCTGACACTTTCTATAGTACTTCTTTCTTTTGTGAGGTCTTTTATTTTATCTTCTATACGTGTTACTTCTTCGTCAACTAATCTGTTAGTTGCTTTTAATGTCTGTAAGTTCGCACAGCAGTAATATAGACGCATAAACAATGATAAAATAGTTGATAAAGAAGATAATAGCAAAATAGATATAGTCAAAATAGATTAAAACAGGGTATGGAATATGAAAACTGAAACAAATAAAATCTTACTTGAAAATACTTCTGTCTTTGATTAAAACTGAAAACTTCTGTCTTTCTTACAAGCTTTGAAAATAAACACTACCTGAAGAGTTTCAAGATTACAAAATAAAATCTGTAAAGGGTTACAAGATTGTATCTGTCTGAAGGGGTAAGGTTACAGGATTACAAAAAAGAAAGTAAAGTACAAAAGTCTTTCGGAGAGGGAAAGGGAAATCTATTACAAAGTCTTTCTAAAGTTTGGACCTCAAATTTGAACCTTAGAACTGGACCTAAATTCTGGACCTGTCTTTTGTCTTCGGAATCTGTCTATTTATAGATAAAGTGAACCATGGTAAGTCTTCAAAAGTAACCTGAGTTAAGTAAAGCGAACTCAAGTTAATCTGTAGGTAGAGTCTTGAACAGTAAAAGTCTTCAAAAGTAACCTGAGTTAAGTAAAGTGAACTCAAGTTAATCTGTCGGTAGAATCTTGAATAGTAAAAGTCTATCTTGAACAATAATAGTCTATCTGCATGTGAATAATATTTTGTCAAAATATCTTTCAAAATATCTTTCTGGTTTTGTCTGTATTTTTCTGGACTATAATGGATCTGTCTGGAAGCTATTCATGCATGTTGGTGAATAGTGATCTGTCTCCAATGAATAATGATCTGTAGTCGGTGAATAATGATCTGTATTTGTTTTCACAACTTTAGTATCACCTGTTTCAACTCAAATCAGCAATTCTTCTGCTTAGTCTTAACTCTTAAATGCCTATTTTCCTTCGTTTCTTTTTTGGCGTGGCAGAAAGGTCGAGATTACCAGCAACTGCTACATGAAAGTCAATTCATTGATAATGATTCCCTCACTTTATATTTTTTTTCTTTCTTTAGAATTTTAAATAAATAAATAACTAAAAGGGGTAAAGTAATTTCATGGTAACCAACTATGGAGCTTATAATTGAAATTTCATTATAAAGATGTGAATACATGACAATTATTTGACATGTGTCCAAGACTCTAAATCCCAATGGATCCAACGCTATAGTGCCGCTTGAACAAACCAAAGTGGCATTATAGCAACCGTTTAAAACTTGAAAAAAAAAAATCTAAAAGGGGCACTTTTTATATAGTTAGTAGAAAAGGCGTTCGAACTTACTGGCTACTGCTACAAGAAAGTCAATTCGTTGAGAGCATTCACATCAATATTTTAAAAATTTTAACATTTAACATCTTAAAAAGTTACTTTATATATTATATCATCTCACTCTAAAATACATCTAATATCAAAACATTTTTTTTTACCATTTCGTTTAAAATAATATAAACTACTCACTAAAATAATAAAAAACAACCACACAAACTACCTCCTCCACCACAGGCATTAAAATAATAATATTTTTTTTAAGATTGGAGTTAAGTGAGCTTTTAAAGATGAAAGCTCACTAGAGCTCAGTTGCTATTTAAAAAAAAAAAAATAACATGTTTGTTGTGGCTTACTTTTTGTTGCTTTAGATGCTAAAATAGGATTATAGCATTTATATCCTTCGATACAAATGCTCTAATGATTCCCCCACTTTCTCAGTCAAGTCAACAGCTTTTCGTGGGCCATCCTCAAGGAAATTTATTCCTTTTCCCATTACTTTTTTCACAGCTTTTGCGTGGCACGGGTTATTGATTACCAATCCCCCACTTTTACTACTTTCCTTTATTGTACTTTTATCATTTTCCACTTTCAGGGTGTGAGAAATGGAATTGTGATCTTGTGCCCGTTTGGTTCCACTTTTTCAGCCCAAAACGGGCGTTTTCAAAAAAGCTGGGCCCAAATGTGCGTTTGGTAACTTCAAAACGCAACTTTTATAAAAAAGTTGCGTTTTGAACTTTTAGAAAAGCTGAAGGGAAAACGCGCAACGGAAATGGAGGCTCCCTGGTCCATAAATCAAAACGCGCACAGCGTGTTTTGTTATATTACCGTTGCAAAGATGGAAAGACCGAAATACCCACACATTTTCTGTGCGCGTTGTGCCCCTCATCTCTCATCTCTGCTCTCCCTTCGCATTTGACGCCTCCATCTGTTCTCTCTGCCGTGCTCTGCCTTCGTAAGTTTCATCTCTGTCTTTTTTCTTCTTCCGCTTCGCCTTCCTCTTCTTCTTCCGCTTCGCCTTCCTCTTCTTCTTCTTTCTTTCTTTCTTTCTGGTTCTTCCTCTCCGTAAGTCTTTCTGTAGTTTTGGATTGTGGTTTGTTTTATGGGTAGTGATTTTTCTGTGTGTTCTTTGGGTTGATTTGTCATGGGTATGGGTTGTTTTGATTTGGACCGAACCGGGGTTGATTCTCATGGGTCTGATTTGGGTTTTTTTGGTTTTGATTTCTCTGTTCTTTGGTTGATTTCTCATGGATTTGGGTTTGATTTCTCTGTTCTTTGGTTGATTTCTCACTTTTGGTGTGTGGGTTTTGATTTCTCAGGTACCAAAAACACTGATCTGCTACCAAAAACCAGGTACCAACACTGATCTGATTTTTTTTTTTTTTTACCGAGTGTGGGAAAAAAAATTTCGGATCTTGCTATGAATGGGTGTTGTTCCTTTACTTGTTTTGTTATTTGTTTTTGCTGATTGGAATATATAATGAAGTGTTAGTTTGATGAATATATAATGGGTATTGTGTTCGGATCTTGCTGATTGGAATATATACATGTTCTCATGAAGTGTTTTTGTTTATTTGTTTTGTTATAACAAAATTTCGGATCTTGCTATGAATGTGTATTAACTTGGAGATATTGTTATGCTTCAGTTGTGTTATATATTTCAGTTGCTATGAATGTGTAGAACTTATATATTTCAGTTGTGTTAGCTTGTGTTTTGGGGCCTGGGTTCATTTAACTTTTCTGACCAACAATTGGGGGTTGATATGAATGGTGGGGTATCTAATAAGTTGCCTTTGTCAAATTCCTGTGGGGAGTTTTTGCCGTACTCAGAGTCTTTTTTCAAGCCATTTAATGAACATCTTCAGTTTGATGTGCTTGGAAGCATGGGTCCAATGTAAAAATGTTGTATAAGCTTTATTTTTTGTTTTAAGGTATGAGTTTACACTTGTGTACGTAACAAATCATATTACTTGCCAATTCTACGTAACAAATCATATTATTTGCTCTTCTCTTTGGTGATTGATTAATTGAGATTGTGTTTTGAAAATTTGAAGCAGTTCATGTAACTTGCCAATTCTACCAGTAAAGTATAAATTCGAATCCCCTCAAGTTGAACGAAAACCCCATATCATTCCAAGCGCTGCCCTGTTAGAATTTTGTAGTGTACACATTATTAAAGGAATGTACTGATTGGAATTGGTCTATGGCATGAGAATTAGGCATCAAGTGGGCACTTTTTTTTTCCCTTTATTGCTTTTGTGCCTTAAAGTTCCTATAATCTGCAGGAATTGCTGTTTGAGTAACATTATTTGTTCACTTATTCTTGTTAAAATTTAGTGTACTAGAATATAGCTTGTGCGAAACGTTCTAACTCATAGAAGATGAACCTATTTTTCAAAATAAAAGATCTTATCGAGAGGGTAGACACAGTTGCTAATGTGGTACTAACCTTTTTCAGATTGTATCATCTTATTGAAAATGAAATTTTGGAAAGAATTTGGTTTTCTGAGGAATAATTTTGAAATCTGAGGAATAATTTACTAATTATTCCTCAGAATGCTTGTAGCAACTTCTTCTCGAACTTGTGCCTCATATAATTCTATTGATAGACTTATGCCATGTTACATTGTCTTTTTGATTTGTTGAGCAATACTCTGTGCTGATTATTGGCATGTTAGTTATAATGATATTTCAGCTGTGTCCATGTGTTATGTAATGAACAAACTTTGGGTTGGTGTTCCTTGATGCGTAAATCCGGATATTGATGATTGGGTTGCTAGAATATGTAATCTGATCCGTAAATACAGTATTAAAATAAATAAATAAATAAAATCTAGAGCAATGCATGGTGCTTCTTGACTGACAATGAAGTTTGCCATCATTTGCATGTCCATTAGTTAAATAGGCATTATGTGAGATGATGAAAAGTTCATTATGGACAAAGTTTCAGTAGAATTTGGACGCATTTACATAGCAGATACAAACCACTAGCTATTTCACACAAGAAAAAAGTTTAATATACCCAATGAGAATGATGCTGAGTAGAAAGACTTTGTAACATTAAACGATTGGCTTTTCTTTGTGGAAAAAGAAATTATTAGTGGTTTTAATACAGGGCTGCTATAGAACTATATGCTTTAGGCTAATGTTTTCATCTAACTTTATAACAATTCTAACAGGCTTTGTACCCTTTGGAAGTCTGGTTGCAGGTGTTAAAATTAAAAGCAGTATGATATATATATATATATATATATATATATATTATTTGGTAGAAATGAAAACTTGTTCGAATGAGGACTAGAACATTGGTCATGATTTAGTTTTAGGATTGTTATATTTGTATTGGGATTTGAATGGAATTAATATCTTGGTTTTAGGATTGTTATATTTTGGTTTGTATGATTTGTTCTCAAGGTTAATAACCTTGGATACTGCAGTTGATTTGTTGGATTAATTATTTTTAAGATCATTATATGGAGTTGTTAAATGTTTTGGGCAGTCTCATCTTCCTCTTTTCTGGATTCCCGTGTTCTCCTCTGGCCATATATATTTCCGGTTAATCTAGTTGAAGTCCACCCTAGGTAGTGATCATTATTTGTTAATTTAAGGCTTCTAGTTTAAAGGTTTTATAGTCTCTTATCTTATACTTGGGGAGAACTCATCAAAAACTAGTTATAAAACCATTATAAGACCACCTATGCTTTAGAGTGAGTGTACAAACGGTGCACATGATGAGATTCCTTAACTACTGACTAGTGAGTGTACAAACGGTGCACATGATGAGATTCCTCTCTAGCCCTTTCTATTTTAATGCTCAGACTAGGTAGCAATTTTTTTTTTTTTTGGATTTATTAGATCATGTTTGTAACTAGTTCACTAGATTGGAATATTATGAATTCTATTTTTTGCATTTCTTATGGTTGCTTAACTCTATAGATGGGTAAAAACAACACTTCCAACTCCAAGGCAAAAAAAACAAGAGCAGTATGGGTAGATCCAAGTTGGACAACTACTTTTTGTAACCTTTGTGTGGAAGAGATTGAAGCTGGGAATAAGGGAATCTTTGCTGCCTTAAGTGCCAAAGGTTGGAGCAATTTGGTAATCAAATTTCGTGATGAGACTGGTCTAAACTATGATAAGGAACAATTAAAATGTAGGTGGGATGTATTAAAAGCAGATTGGAGAGTGTGGGAAAAATTGAAGGGTGTTGACACAAATTTAGGTTGGGATGCAGTGAAGGGAACAATTGATGCTAGTGATGATTGGTGGGACATGAAGTTGAAGGTGAGTTGAATATTTTATTAATATGTAGCTAGTTTGAAATATTTATGTATATTATTGTAATATGAGTGAAATAACAATTACATTTTGTAGGAAGTACCCAAAGCTTCAAAATTTCGACATAAAGGTCTACAGAATCTACAACAACTTGATAGAATGTTTAGGGATATTGCAGCAACTGGAGCAGAACTCATGTAGTACAATTTTTTTTATATTTTTATGTAGTACAATTTAAACTTCGATTATTGGTATGTATTTTATTATCTTTTTACATTTTTATGTAGTACAATTTAAACTTGGATTATTGATGTATATTTTATCATCTTTTTACATTTTTATTTTGTGCTTCATGATGATGAAAATTATTTAGATTTAATTAATATTGATAAGAAGTCATTAATGGTAATAACAAATAATTATGACACTAAAAAAGAAAAATTGCCCAAACATTATTAAAATAATACCAATAATATATATATATATTATTGGTATTATTAAGTAGTAGGTTATTATTAGCTAACACTTGTGAGAAAAAATAATTTTTTTAGAAAGAGAAAAAAATAATTTTAATAGTCCGTTCAAATTAAAATTAGTATCAATTTTTATCACAATATTTTTACAATATTTTCACAATAAATCTTAAGTGGTAGGTTATTATTAGCTAATATTGGTAAGAAAAAAATAATTTTTTTAGAAAGAGAAAAATTGATTTAAGTATGATGAAGTAATTGATTTAAGTATGAAACAAACTCACATAAAAAAAAAAAAAGGTATGAAATAAATTCCCTTATATATACATTGTCCTTTTTGGTCATTTACCCCTCAAAAAGCCACTTTTATAAGTGCTAGCCAAACACTCAGCTTTTTCATTATGCACTTTTTAACAGTTTTTACCAAACACTCAGCTTTTTGAAACTCCACTTTTTCATTATGCACTTTTACAAAACTCCACTTTTTCATTATGCACTTTTTCATTATGCACTTTTTCAAAAAGCTGAACCAAACTCACCCCTTATTGTATTTTTCCCCCACTTTTACTACTTTCCTTTATTGTACTTTTATCATTTTCCACTTTCAGGGTGTGAGAAATGAAATTGTGATCTTATTGTATTTTTCTTTCATGCGTTGGATAAAAATTAGTATTAGTCAAACTAGACTTCTTTGGAACATCTTACAACTAAGCATTCAAAATGGTTTAGTCTAATATTTTTTCCATTCAACTCAATTGGACACATTCTCTCAAAAAAAAAAAAAAAACTCAATTGGACACCAATTTTTTCAGTCACAAACAGTTTTAAGGTTCTCAATTTTCATACTATATGATCAAGTTGAACATGTACTTTAGTTGTAAAAAGGTGCAATAATAAAAACAAATATATAGAAAGGAATAATTTTTTTTTGTACTAATAACCTGTTTTTCCCAATTTGTGAAACTCGTTTTAAGAGCAAGTAGAAATGCTTGTACAGTAGTCCAAAGACCCCTTCCTTTCAAGTATACAACGAAGGCCAAAACAACACCTACTGGAACCCCCACCAGATAATATGCCCCAAGATTTCCACAGGCTCCTATATCCTGCCACCCACTTCCTCTAGCAACCCCTGATGCATACATAGCACGAAATAACTTTGTGAGTTAATGGCAAGCATTATCAAGAAAGAATCACAACTTCTACATTGGCATTTTATGCTGATCTATTTTGATGACATTAATATGCACAATATGACTATGATGCTTATGAGTATGGCATAACTACTAACTAGACATTTCCTCTTAAGGATGTAAGGCTATTTTTTAATCTAGAAAGAAATTTACTTCCAAGAGTAAACTTGTTTAAATCTTTTCCGCACCACTAGTTAACTTTTTAATTGCAAAGAAAATATTCTAAATGAAGAAATTTTTTTTTTCTTTCTAATGATTGTACTGTCTTATTAAATTCTTAATAGAGTAATGCAAAAGACACAACAAAAATTATTGGGGGTTTATTACTTACCCGGGTACTGATGCTCTATTAAGTGGTTAGTCTTGCACTTTACCCAGTTCCCAGTTTCACTCCTTTGCTTTATTGTTTCTTCCTTATTATTATTGTTATTAAAATCAATAGAGGTGGACAATGTATACCTCATTTTTCTTTTTAGTAAAAAAAGGAGGTTTCTAGTGGGGAGTGTGGACTCATCGTTATCAACCTCACACCACATGATGGTAAGAGTAAGACTACAAGTATCATTGGAGCCTTGATTGAGCTATCATAGAGAGCACAACACATTCGTTGAAGTGTCACGGCTTAAATTGTCTTAAGATTTGGGTTAATTATCAGACGTTATCAATTTAAAAAAAAAAAAAAAAAATTATTCACTTTACTCTATAAGCATAAACAAACATCACTTAATATAATTTGAAAATTCTATTGCTCTTCCTTCTCCATCTTAAACTTTTATTTACTCTTTCGCGCATATAATTGGTATAACCTAATTTGTTTCCTTTTCCATTTCTAACATTTATTTATCTACATTGGCTACTAGAAATTCTTTTGGATTAAATTTTCATTTTAATTTTTTTAAAAAAATTAATCATTTTTAGCCTTAAAATTTTTAATTATATACTAATATACTTTTTCTAAAACTCTGCCCGTTAAATAATTGATTATACTACGTTCTTTCTCAATGAAGTCAACAACTTTTCCTGGTCCACCCTCAAGGAAATTTATTTCTTTTCCCATTATTTTTTTCACAGCTGTGGCGTGGCACCAGTCATTGATTACCAATCCCCCACTTTTCCTCCTTTCCTTTATTGCTTTTTTTTTTCTTTTTTAATTCGATGATGGTGGACAAGGCAGTTTCGTGGTAACCGGCTATCAGCTATGACTTCGAAGTTCTGCTGTATATATATTTGAATACAACTTATTAAAAATTAAAAATACTGTAACAAAATAATTTTTAGATGTATAAATAGTCCCGTGAGACTTATTTTTAATAAAAAAAATTATTAAAAAGTAAAATTTGTGAGTCTCGTGAACAGTATATAAGACCAACTAATGTGCACTGTGCACTGAAGAAAAATCAAAAATCACAGCTAAAAAAAAAAAAAAGGAAAAACATGAAAACTCATACGTGAAAAGCACAAAACACGCTTCCCAAACACAGTAGGATACACACATTTAATTTTTTGAACTAAAATTGTATCTTGAAATAGTTGAAAATTGTGACTTTCTGTGCAAAAATGGTGAGTGTGTGAATAAGCGTGTAAAACAGACATTTTTAGATGTAGTGGAGTTTACCACATATGAGATATTTCCATTAACAATGAAGTATCCTCCCTAGTTTCGTAGTTCAGAGAATTGAAGAAGAAAAAAAAAATTTATTAGGCTAAAATTTATGGTAAAATATAAAAATTATCATTAAATTTTGCCCAATACTTGAAACTATCAAAATTTTAAAAGTCACATCAAAAAGCCATTCGAAAATATCTCTACTTCTGCATCCTTCTTCATCTCTTGTTGATATTTATTTGTCATTTGCTAATCAAAAAATATTTCTTGCATGTAATATTATCAGATAATTGTTAATTGTCTGTTTAATAAAGGAATGGACTCTGTACTTTCTTTCTCCGTGTGTTTGTTTTCACAACTTCTCAATATCCTCTGCTTCAAGTTAAATCAACAAGTATTTTGCTTAGTCTTAACTCTTGAATGCATATTTTCTTTTGTTTTTTGTTTGGCGTGGCAGAAGGGTCGAACTTGGTGGCTTCTGCTACATGAAAGTTAATTCATTGATAATGATTCCCTCACTTTCTTAATTCTTTCCTTTATCTTTTTTACTTTCTTTAGAATTATAAATAAATAAATAACTAAAAGGGATTGGCTAATTTTTGTAGTGACCATGGAGCTTATAATTGAAATTTTGTTGAGATGTGAATATGTGACAATTATTTGACTAATGTCCAAATCCCAAAAAATCCAGTATTGGATCTAAAGCCGATTCCTTTACTTAGAAGTTTCATTTTTTTTTTTTTTTTTTTGGGTTTCCTTCTTCTAGAAAGATGTACCCTATATGGTTTATTTTATTTTTACCTTCCTTATTGAGAAAATTATTAGGTACCTATGACATAGTGCTCAATTTTCTCACATTCATAAGGGATCTCACCATAATTCTAACAAGCATGATTTTTTTTTCCCCAAATAGAGGTAGAAATTTTATTGAAGAGAATAATGAAAAATTACATCAAATCACAGTATGATGCTTCCCCTTGCCATAGTTGAGGACTTAATGAAGTAGGCATGCTTAGCCAAACACAGTGCTCCTCTAATGTTTCAAGTTAAGTATAAGATATTATTCATTCTTATGGGAGGACACATAAGAGTGAACAATTCCTTCAGTTGAATATATTGTCATTACTTATGACTTTCGTTTTTGTATGGATTTGATTTTATAGATATACACATGTACACACAATTATGGATACATATATGTAACAAAAAGTTGTAGCAATTCTATCTTCACTCTTACAAAAAGAGGTTTAAATCTTAAAACTGTAAAATCTTCCACAACCAAATCATTGGAAAGAGTTCACGTTTTTCTTCTTTCAAGTTGTGAGAAACGGAATGGTGATATTATTGTGTTTTCCTTTCATACTTTGGATAAAAATTAGTAGTAGCAAAACTAGACTCCTTGGGGACATCTTACAAATAAAAAATCTTATACATTCAACTCAATAAACTCTGAAGTCTGGACTAAATATCTCCATCAAATATCCTTTCTGTTGCTTTTGATGCCTGAAACATCAACATAAATACGACAAAGCATTGAAAATGGTTTAGTCTAATATTTGCCTTCGCCATATGAAATATGACTATTAAGTAATAATAGCATGGCATTTTGAATTCGATATGAGAAACCTTTTTTTTTTTTTCAAAAATAATCATTAGATTATATATTGAACAACTAGTATGAGATAAAGGGCATTTCCGATTTTATCTGATTTATCGGAAGCCTATTGCAGCGTCACAAACTTTTTTGTTTTCACACCAAAGGGATAATAACAATATTTATCTTAGGAAAGAATACCCATCCAACTCAATTGGACGCCAATTATTTCAGTCATAAATTGTTATAAGGTTCTCAATTTTCATACTATATGATCAATTTGAACATGAACTACTTTAGTTGTAGAAAGCTGTAATAATTAAAACAAATATATTGAAAGGAATAATTTTTTTTTTTTTTTGGTATGACTTACCTGTTTTTCCTAATTTGTGAAACTTGTTTTAAGAGCTAGTAGCAATGCTTGTATAGTAGACCCTATCACCAGTCCGATCCAAAGACCCTTTCCTTTCAAGTGTACAACTGTCATGCCCCGCCCCCATGTGCACGATATTGTCCTCTTTGGGCGGCCCGAAGGCCTTCTTAGTCTCTCTTAGTCTCATGGGAAAAGGCGTCGTACACATCAAGGGAGGGCACTCCTATGAACCAGGCTCTGAACACTCACTTAAGCGATGTGGGACTCATGGCACCCAGTGCCTCACCCACACCCTTAGAGGAGAGCCGTTCTCGGCTTTGATACCATCTATCATGCCCCACCCCCATGTGCACGATATTATCCTCTTTGGGCTGCTCGAAGACTCTCTTAGTCACTCGAGGTTTTGTTCTTCCCACGTGACACCAAGTCTCATTGGAAAAGGTCTCATACACATCAAGGGAGGGCACACCTTATAAACTAGGCTCTGGACACTCACTCAAGCGATGTGGGACTCTTGGCACCCACATCGCTATGAAGACTATATTTTCCTAAAAACTATTGTGTCGTAACCTTAATGTATGTATATAAATATATATATATGAAAATGCTTCATATTTGGTATTGCATTTGGGGAAATTCATGAATTGTAGATATGAAAAAATGAACATCCTTTATTTAATCTTTGATAAGAAAATCATGGATTTTATGGTATATTAGAAAATTTAAAGATACTTATCTTGTCTTGTTATGTGGGAAATTGATAGAAAATCTCTTGACAAGTATGAAGTTGAAAAACTTACAAACTTTGTAGAGGTTAGATTATTTAAGGTTTTTCTGAAACTACTTGGATATAAACTATGTGTTTCAAAGTAATGTAACATGTGAGCTTTATGTGGTTTTAACACCATGCCATGTGTGATTTCTCAGTGATCACTTGATTTGGTTTTCGTAGTCTTTGTGACAACGAAATTAGATCTAGGTCAGTGCTCTTTTACTTTGATAACGCGTTCTTCCTTGCTACTCATGGGGGGAAGAGATTCCTTGATTGTGTGTGGGTGAGGTTGCTGTCCATGGGGCCAAAAGACCACATGCAAAAAAAGTCCTATTTGACGCGCTCTCTCTGCTACCCATGGGGGGAGAGAAAAAACCTTAAGGGTATGAATGAGGCTGCTGTCCATAGGACCAAGAGTTTGCATATCAAAGAAGACAATATCGTACACATGGGGGTAGGGCGTGACAAATGGTATCAACACCAAGGACGGCTTTCCTCTAAGGGTGCAGGTAAGGCACTGGGTGCCAAGAGTCCCATATCGCTTAAGTGAGTGTCCAAAGCCTTGTTCATAAGGGGTGCCCTCCCTTGATGTGTATAAGACCTTTTCCCACGAGACTTTGTATCACGTGAGAAGAACAAAACCTTGAGGGACTAAGAGAGCCCTTGGGCCACCCAAAGAGGACAATATTGTGCACATGGGGGCGGGGCATGACAACAACAAAGGCCAAAACAACATCTACTAGAACTAGACATGGAAAAATGGGTGGGTCGGGTCAGGTTGGGTTCGGGTCGGGTCAATCAGGTTGTGGGTCAAACAGGTTGCGAGTCAAAAACAAGTCATTTTAAGCGCATTAAAAACGGGTTCGGGTCAATTGGGTTGCGGGTCGAGTCAGGTTGGGGCGGGTTGACTCGTATTTTTCACATGATTTAAAAAAAAAAAAATAAAACAACATGTATTTGCCATTTAAAAAGTCATGCAATAAATTACTTGATGTAAAATACATTACTTTGAATTCACCACTTATATGAAGAATGAATTATAGTTATTAATACTTATTCAATAATTTTAAAATTATACAAATCCTAATATTGCTATCTAAAACAAAATAACACAAAGATAAGTAAAACAAATATACAAGTTTTATTTCTACACAATATCAACATCCCAAAATATAAAACAAAATTACAAATGACTTATTGGATAATTCATTTGATAAAGAATAAAAACATATAAGAAATTTACAATCTTAAAAATTAATTTTATAATCTATTGTTAATTGTGGTTGGCACACTATTTCAATTTGAGATTTATATTAAAGTTTGATTGTTTACTTATTGTGGTAGGCCTTTTTGTGGTTAAATTGGACTAGGCTGCCTCCTGTGGTATTGGGCCCGAGTATTCTGAGTAAGGGAGTTGAGACTGGTCCAACAGCAACTCAATTTTGTCCAGTTTGTGCGCAAACTATGTCTCGTCTGCCAGGAGCACGCTTATGGCGGGCAGAACATGGTGCTTATCCTTTATTTTTGCCGCAAAAGTAACTTTTCCCCAGTTTCTGCCTCAAAAAGAACTTTTTTCCAGTTTCTGTAGTAAAAGGAACTTTTTTCCAGTTTCTGCCGCAAGACTGACTTTTTTGCTATGTAGCAAAACTTCTTGTTGTACGATAAAGTTTCCTGCTGTGCAGTAAAGCTTTCTGCTGTGCATTAAAGCTTTCTGCCATAAAGCCTTCACTATGCAATAAAGCTGTCTACTGTGCATTAAAGCTGTCTGCTGTGCTTTAAAGCCTTCTGCCGTACAGTAAAACCTTTTGCAATGTGAATGACTACTCTTCGTTTTTACTGCAGAAATACTTTTCTACTTCCTGTACATAAACAAATCTAAAACCCAAAGAAAATACACATATAAAAAATGTTAGTTTAAATGGATTAGCATATTCTCAAGTATTTACATACATATATGAGTGTATATACTTATACGTTTTCACATATACATATATAAAATATATTTTGCAGAACATGAGAAACAAGATATATGTATATATATATATATATATATATATATACTTATGGCAGGATAATGATTAGTTTGTGTCAACATTGAAACACGTAATAACAAATAAAAAAGAAAGCTTCCGCAGAAAAGGTTTAGCTAGTATAATAGCTAACACGGTACATATAATGAAAAGGTGCTACAGCAGAATAACTAATATAAAAAGTAAAGATAACATATCAAGAAAATTGATGCAGTAGACATGGTAAAAACGTGCTACGACAGAATGACTAAATACAACAGATATAATTTATAATGAGAGAAATCAAATATATTTGCAATCAAAATCAAGTATTGAATCTTCTCATAGGATAAGTAAACCAAGAAAGAACCCAAACCCCAACTTGAACAACCTTGTCATAGGCTTTTGCCATCAAAGTTGTGCATTTTGGAGAATAGGCCTAAATAACTACTAGCTATTACTTTTGGGGACATCAAAGAATGGGTTTGCTAAGAGGGAGGGAAAAGATGGTCTACTGATGCATGCCCCTATTCCTGCCGTATTTTCTCTCTCTTTTTTACCACTTTCTTTCTTTCTCTCTGTTCTTTCTTTACTCTTAGTTTTTTTATTACTCTCTTACTGTAGGTTGTTCCCCCTTTTTGGTCTTTCCTTTTTCTGGGTACCTCTCTTTGGGTGCTTACTACTCTCTTACCATGGGTTTTCCTCCCTTAAGTTCTTCCCTCCATTGGGTCTCTCTTTTTCAGTGTTTTTTCTCTCTTCCCCTATTTTTCCTTTTCTTCCTCTTTTTTTCCTCTTCCATTCCTTCCATTTTTTCTGCCCAGTTACCTTCCCTTTATAGCAAACTAATTCAATGAGATTTCTTCCTTTTACCCCTAGGCCTTCACCAATTGTTTTTGGATTGTTGTGGGCATCCTTTCAAGATTTCCCACTCACCCATTGGTTGCCCAGACCACTGCCATTGTTCAATTCATGTCTGCTGCACCACTACCCATTTCACGACAAAATTCTCTTTTGTTTGTTCCTACTGTATACCTCTACCTCACTACCTAGCTCTATGACATGTATTAGATGGTCCCAACCATTTATTACTTCTTTTGGATAAGATACCATCCCAGTAAGATATATTCTCCAAAAGAAGTCACGGTAGGAAACCAAATATAGACCCCCTTCCCCCCACCACCAAACCACGCCCTCTGAATCCCCTTGACCGTGGGCCCACCTCCTTTGTATTGGCTAGGTACAGGTTGGTGGTGCCTTGACCCTTCTGTGCTTGCTCTGCCATCTTCTGTGTTTTCCTCCCACGCTATTTTTGCCGTAGCAGATTAACTTTGTTTGGGTCTGCTATGTGTTTTGTCTTATTTCTTCACGCATTTCCTACTACATTTGTCATTTTCCTTTGGTTTAGCTTTTCTTTCCTTCACGTGATTCCTGCTGCTGACACTTTTTGCCGTTCCTTGTTTCTTTTCATCGTGCTTCTTCATATTAGTTTTCATGCCTATCCTTTTATATAAAAGAATTTGGGCTTTTGTGGGCCAAATAATGTTGACTGGATCAAAAGGGTCTTGGGCCGAATTTGTCTTTGTCTGCCGAAACCATTTTGCAGGGAATTGTATTATGCAGCAGATCTGTATTCTGCGGCAGATCTATATTCTGCGGCAAATTTGCGTTTTGCTATAAATTGCTTTCCCTTGCATTTTTTTCTTTGGACCTCTTTTGCTCTTTGATCTTCTTAGTGGGCCTTTGGGCCTTGCTTTTCATTGGACTTTCTTCCTCATTGGCTTTTGGATATGGAATTGCAAAAAAATGGGCATCAACAATTATTTACACATGGTCTCTTTTATGAATATCATATCATTGTTAAACAACACACACTCTAGAAAATATCATAATTTATTTTGAAAAGCCATTTATTTTGGACATAAATGTTAAAAAATAGGTCCAAGCGTTCATAGTTTATGTTAATTTGATACTTTAGCTTCACTATTTTCATACTTGTAAATGTTTCTCACACATGTCTACAATTTTAAATATATGTTTTTAACTGTACTGTAACCAAATTATCTTGGCATGTACTTTTCTATTTGATATCTAAAAATCTTTACACATTACAGAATGCTTAATCATTCATCTTTCAATTAATTTGCATACAGTTATGTAGTCTCAACGTTCATAGTTTATGTTAATTTGATACTTTAGCTTCACTATTTTCATACTTGTAAATGTTTCTCACACATGTCTATAATTTTAAATATATGTTTTTAACTGTACTATAACCAAATTATCTTGGCATTTACTTTTCTATTTGATATCTAAAAATCTTTACACATTACAGAATGCTTAATCATTCATCTTTCAATTAATTTGCATACAGTTATGTAAATGTCTCAATTGTTTCCTTAAACCTCATAACAAACGATTAAATCAATATTGTCTTACTTTTATTTTTTTACCCAAAAAAATGTTTTAAAAAATGATTCAGGTTCGGGTTGGGTCGGGTCAGGTTGACTCGCAGAAAACACAGATTGGGTCACGGGTCAACCCATTTTTGCTTCAGGTAAAAAAAATCAGATTATGTCAAATATTTTTCAGGTTAGGTCGGGTCAGAAAATTTTGACCCGTTTTGCCATGTCTAATTGGAACCCCAACTAGATAATATGCCCCAAGATTTACATAGGCTCCTATATCCTGCCAGCCACTTCCTCTAGCAACCCCTGATGCATATATAGCACAAAATAACTTTGTGATTTAATGGCAAGCAATATAACAAGAAAGAATCAGTTCTACATTGGCATCTTATGCTGATCTATTTTGATGAAATATACACAATATGGTTATGATGGTTATGACTATGGCATAACTACTAACTAGACATTTCCTGTTAAGGATGTAATGCTATTTTTTAATCCAGAAAGAAATTTACTTCCAAGAGTAAACTCGTTTAAATATTTCCACACCATTAGTTAACTTTTTAATTGCAAAGAAAATATTCTAAATGAATAATGAACTAATGTGTATTTGATAGTATAGCTATAGTATTCACTTGAATTGATAAGAAATAAGAATTAAGAAATTATAACTTTCAAAAATTTAGCTCCAAATCAAAGCCCATTACATGAGAGAAATGTGAGAAAGTTACCTAAAAGTACTGCTTGTAAGCCATGCATAATTATTGAGAGACAAAGCAAAGGAGCCATATCTGCAGTACGATCTACAAATTCCTTCTTACTTCTAAAGGCATAGCCCAAAACACGATGGCAAAAGAAGAGAATCATAGCTACAATAACCATCTCTGCCACTACAAGAACCATTATGACCTTAACAGTCATTTTAGCTGCTTGTGCATTCCCAGCTCCCAACTCATTTGAAACCCAAGTGCTACAAAGTATTTTATGCATTCTTTTTCAAAACAATTGTATAACATGCTTAGACAAGTTTAGGCGTAAGGAAACAAATTTAAGAGCAAACCTTGCTGTTGCCACAAATCCATAAGGTATGCAGTACTGCAAATTAATAATTGTAAGGCTGCATGCAGTGAAAAATTAGAAGTATTCTATTGTAAATCTCATACAGTAAATATGGAAAAGAAGCATACCATAGTGAAAGTACTGAAGTCTCCAATTCTGGATTTGGTAAAGCCCCGAAAACAAAATAATTCCCTCAAACGACCACCATTCAAGACTATTATGATTCACAAGCAACAAAATGCTAAGAGACTTGATACATGTAGCCAAAAAATTAAGACTACAAATTTCTTGAAAGAAAGAACAAAACAGAAAATTACCAAACCATTCCAGCTGAAGGAACAGCAAAACGAAAGAACTCCCTCATGCTGAAGAAGACATCCTTTGAGAATACGGCACGAGTTTTCTCACAAGCAGAAGAGTACTTCATGTATTCCCCAAGCATGAGCACATCCAACAAATATGATGAAGCAGAGGCTAATGCAGCCGCACTACTTCCTAACTTTAATTTAAAAACTAGAGTCCAACAAAAAGGTATATGGAAACATAGAGCTGCAAATGAACTAAAGAGAAATGGAAGGATCAGGCTCTGAGTCTGGTAATAGCGAACTAGTGGTTTAAGTATAGTGTATGCAAACAGGTGAGGGATGAGGCATACGCAGTATTTGTGAGCTATATGTGAGACTGTTGGATCTTGGCCTAAGAGTATTAGTAATTTGTCTGTGAACATCCATAGGATAGATATTGGGATACAAACCGGAGTAAGAGAGATGATGGCAGCGTAAGTATAAATTCGTAGTTTTTTATATTGCTCTGCCCCATAGGCTTGTCCGCATAGAGTCTCTAATGCACCAGCCATCCCACACTGCTTAGCAGTCAAAAATTCACTTATCGTTATGATTGAATTAAATTCCTTAATCAGACATATCAGATTCTCAAACTAGCAGACAAAAACAACAACAATAGTCATACATTTGACAAAGAATTATGCTTTTGATTTACTAATTTTTTTAAGTAAGTAAACAGATATTAGGCTGTTAGTTTTAGGCAAGTCAATCAAATTCATTTAGGATTGTGAAGAATCTTGAGCTCTACCAACACCAAAAAAAAAAAATTAATAAAATAAAATAAAGACTAGTGCATTAGGATACGCTTTACTGATGGCTTATTTGTGGAAAGTAATACAAGAATAAAAATTGAGGATTATTTTATTATATTTTTTGGTGTGTGTATAACCTCTCAAAATAATCCCAAAAAACTGGACTTTTTTGGGCTTGCCAAACGACTTCAAGCACAAAGGTGGTCAAGTTTAAATCAGGCCAAAGTAATTCGGATAGCCAAATAATCAATTAAGCTGAATTTTTTTTTTTTTTTTTTTTTGCAGCTTTACTATGGATATATATTTCATTAGTGATTGGTAAATCTATAGGTGTGGCTTCTATTCTACGGTGACTAAAAAGCAGGGTTTTCAAAATTTTCAGCTATAACGCATGCATGAAATTTATCTAGAGGAGGACAAAGGAGACAAAAGGACTTTACAATGAGACTGCAGCCAGTTACAATGGTGAAAGAAAAGGCGACAGAGACCCCGGAAAGAGAGAGTTCATCAAGGTGTCCCACCATCATCAGGGTAACAAACGGCAGGCTATACTGCAAGACTGAGACAGCTACCATTGGTGCTGATAAAAAGCTCACCATCTTTAGCTCTTTCACAAACACCTCGCACTTCCCTTCCATTTCCTACCTTAATTCCTTCTGAAACAAACAGTGCCTATTCAGATTTCCTAGTCTGATTCAAACAGTTTCAACCACTACTATTGCTATTGCTATTAGCTCTTAACTCTTTTTGACCTGTTGTGTTCAACATGATATGGCTTAGATTTATATGCCCAAATTGAAACTCTCTAAAAAAAAATCATAATATTTTGCCTTAAAAAGCTAGTAAGAATAATTTTACATGTCATTATTCTATTACATATTTTTCAAATAAATTTTATTCTATATTTAAATCTTACATTAAAATCTTACCAAATCATATTTTCTTTTTCTTTTCTTTTTTTGATAGAAAATATTATTTCTTTATATAGTATAATATATAGTTTCATACTTCCATATATGAACAAAATCATAATAAATGTTTATTAATAATTACCATAATTATTAAATTTTTTGCTTTGATAAAAAAATATTTTGTGAAAATTTCTCATTAATTGCACAAGTTCCATGAGAGCATGAGACCACCCCTGCGTAGGACTCACACACACATGAGATCCGAACATGTTACATGAGAGAACTCTAGTAAAACTGACTTACAAGATACTTTTCTTTTCTTTTCTTTTTTGTGCACAAAGCTCATCGTCAACAAAGCTCACTCAATTACCTTGATCCCACCAACAACCCAAAGGAGATACTATCTCTACTAAACCCAAAAGCCCATATCTCAGCTGACCCAAAAGAAACTATAGTGACTTTCTTACAACATATATGGATTGGCCCAAATAGCATACGTATACATGGGCTGTTATTGTTTGTTAAACAGACAACGGAAACCTCCCACTCACATCATCCCAATTCAAAACCTTAAGCATGGCTATAAGCTTTGTATAGAGGAGCATCGTTTGTCAATGTCAGAGAGTTAGGGCAAAGGTGTTTTGAGATCATTTTCTGTGGGTATCCGAAGCACTCAACAAAATTCGAGTGGTATACCACTAACATCCCGGCCCAGTCTAAGAGGCCCAAAAATTCACTGATTTGCATATAGGTTGGTACTTGGTAGTATGTCCAAAAATTAGGCTTTCAATTTCAGCCCAACCCAACCAAGCCCTAGGTGTAGGCCCAAATACCGCAACATTATGGGTTTTTATAGTACTGGTTAGGGCAGCACATACAAGGCACGTGCCAACCATGAAAAAAAAAAAGTAGTGATTAAGATCAATTCTAAATTTTATTTGTATTACAAAATAAAGATATAAATCATTTGATTTTTAAAATACATAGAGATTTACATTAATAAAAAGAGACATTAATTTTAAGAATTTTAATAATTATGTCATAAAAAGTTAATCTCATTTGAATAAGACCGTGACGAATCCCAGTCTAATATTTTATTATTCTATTTTAACCTATAACTTACATCTCAATAGTTGTGAATATATTATAATAACAACAATATGTCACGACATTTTTAGTTGTGCTAGATCTCGGTATGATATTTTATTATTTTATTTTATTGTATTTTGACTCATAAGGAATTGACACATGCATTACAACATTTTCACAATATCTCTATGTATACATTGTACTTAATTACAATGTAAATTTATATTGCAGAAATAAAAAAAATTGGCAAATTTTGTATACATTTACAAAATTTGTACAATATTTACCATTTTTTGTGCAAATGTGTATAATATTAACCACTTTTGTGTATTTACAATGTAAACTTGCATTGTAAGTACAATGGGTCCGTTTGGATTGAACTTATTGTTGCTGAAACTGAAAACTGAAAACACTGTAGTAAAATAATTTTTAAATGTGTAAATAGTGCCATTAGACCTATTTTTAATATTTTTTTAATGTATGAACAATGCTGCTACAGTGATAAACAATGTGTGAACAGTAAAAATTGTCTCCTGAACAGTAAAATCACTATTCATGCGCAAAAAAAAGAAAAAAAAAAAAGGACTGAAAATGTGTTGCAAAACGTAGACATAGGATTAAGTTGAATCCAAACGCCCTCAATGTGAACTTCCATTGTAAGTACAAAGTAAACATATAAAGATCTTAAAAAAAAAAAAAAAAACAAAGCTCAAACCAACTGGCATACTTGAAGGAAAAAACAAAACAAAACAAAAAGTGCACCTCACTAATTGAATAAACTAAAAAAACACTATTCACGAACCTTTGACTCTTTTTATATATTTAATAGAAATAGATATGCCAACTTACATAAATATTTAAAAAGGGGAAAAAAAAACACAAACCGATAACTGGAAAAAAAAAACTTTAGGCATGGTAGAAATTAATGTTAAAATGTTGTAGTCTTAGCATTTTTTTTTTATTTGATCTATAAAAAACTGAGATCTCAACAATTGTGAAAATATTGTGATAATAATAAGTGTTGTAACTTTTTCTCAAAACATTTATTTTTAGTTGTGGTTGGTCACAATCTCATATTTTATTTCAACTTGTAAGAAATTGACACATTAATAATTGTAAAAATATTATGAAATTTGTTGTGTCAGTGTAACAATATATATATATACCAGCTTACATAAATATTTAAAAGAAAAAAAAAACACAAATCGATTATTGAAAAAAAAAAAAAAAACAAAACAAAACATTTCAGGGACTGTATCTACCGTGCCAGTTGAATAAACCAAAAATACTGCATAATAAGTGTTGTAACATTTTCTCAAAACATTTATTTTTAGTTGTGGTTGGTCATAGTCTCATATTTTATTATTTTATTTTGACTTGTAAGAAATTGACACGTCAATAATTGTGAAAATATTGTGAAATTTGTTATGTTAGTATAACAATATATATACCAACTTAAATAAATATCTAAAATAAATAAAAAAAATAAAAAAAACCTAAACCGATTACTGGAAAAAAAAAAAAAAAAAAAAAGCTACAGTGCCAGTTGAATAAAGTAAAAGCACTGCACAATAAGTCTTTTTTAAAACATTTATTTTTAGTTGTGGTTGGTTACAGTCTTATATTTTATTATTTTATTTCGACTTGTACGAAATTGACATGTCAATAATTGTAAAAATATTGTGAAATTTGTTGTGTCAGTATAACAATATATATTCCAGGTTACATAAATATTTAAAAGAAAAAAAAAACACAAACCGATTAAAAAAAAAAAAGGCGTTGTAGCTACAGTGCGAGTTAACTAGACCAAAAGCACTGTAGATACAGTGCATACATGCATTGGCGATAAAACAAAAGCACTGTACAATAAGTGTTGTAACATTTTCTCAAAACATTTATTTTTAGTTGTGGTTGGTCAGAGTCTCATATTTTATTATTTTATTTCGCCTTGTAAAAAATTGACATGTCAATAATTATGAAAATATTGTGAAATTTATTGTGTCAATATAACAATATACATACTAGTTTACATAAATATTTAAAAGAAAAAAAAAACACGCACACACCGATTACTGAAGCTTTTACACATTTATCTAACAAGTGTCACAACATTTTCACAAATCATTTATTTTTAGTTGTGGTTTCATATTTTATTATTTTATTTTGATTTATAAGAAATTGATATCTCAATAATTGTGAAAATATCGTGAAATTTGTTGTGTCAGTATAACAATATATATAAAAGAAAAAAAAAACAAATGGAAGACCGAAAAAAAAAATCTGTAACTGTTCAAAAAAAAAAAAAAAGTGGCTCACCAAAACTACACTGTAGATAAACAGTGCAATACGTTATGTGAACAGTGGCTAAATACTGTAGCAGCATAGCCGCTTTTTATATAGTTAATAGATTTCATGGTCATCGATGCTAGTATGTTTTATACTGACTCCAAACTTGCACAGGCTTAGGAACCTTGTATTATAAATAGTAATTTTTTTTTAAAGTATTTTTGTTGTGTCATAACTCATGGCTAGTGTGAAAACTAACCACAATTTGCTGTTAATTTTCATTGTTTTTGTGCTACTCATAATTTGGATGTCATTGAATAAACGATTCACAATTTAAATGAGTTGATTATTTGTAATTTTGTTGTGGTGTAGTCTTTTTTTCTTTTTTTTCTTGGTTGTGTTATTGTAAGGGTTCTTAAGAACCAAAGTTGTTAATCTTACCATATATGTTTGCTGGTTTGTGGTACTTAACAAAACTAATTTAAAGGTAGATTGAGCTTCAATTTCAGAGTTGGGTATTGATAAAGAGTTTGAGTAACTTAGCGTGAGTTTGAGTAACTTAGCGTAAGTTTGGATAGAGCTGAAACTCATTTTTAGTTGCGTTTGCGTCAAAATAAATGAGTCCGTGCACTGTTCAGGGGACTCACAAGAACTTTTTTCAGCAAAATTTTCATTAAAATTGGGTCTCACAGTACTATTCACACATTTAAAAATTATTTCACTACAATGTTTTTAGTTTTCAGTTTTTAGTAATAAACGGTATTCAAAATCCCAATAGACCCTAAGGATTTTGTTGATGGGGTTTTGAGTTGGATGTATTTGTTGGTAATTCTTTAATCACATTATATGTAGGGGTAGAGTGGTTGCAAGTTGCAACAATGATGCATGATATGTTTTTTGATAAGATGCCTATAAAAGATTATTATAATGTGGCATTTATAAGGTAAATTGTGAGAATTATTGAGATAGGAACAGTTATATTTAGCCTTTCTGAGTTCTAAGAATTAATTCCTGCTCCACCATACACCTTATTTACTTAATGAGCAATTAAAATTCGATCACAAGAATTAGCTGCAATAGACAGCTAAAAATTTCAATGATAAGCAGTGTGTTTGTAGATTGAATTATGGTTGTTGCTATCTAATGCCTATGCTAGGCTTCACACCATTTAATAAAACCATTAGAGCAACTTCATTTGCGCAGAATGACCAGGAACCATTTAATGTATATGGATAATCTGAAAACAAATACATAAAAATATAACATCCAGGCAATTTAATAAAATATATGAAGGTTTTAGTCAAAGTGTTTTTGCTTATATGTAATTCCTTTTGTTTATGAGTTTTCTGATGACTTTTTGACTAGTTTGAGCTGCTTTATAATAATAACTTTGTACTAGCATCGTATAGCTGCTATGACAACATGGTCCTTAGAAATTAGCTATCTTTAAATATGTGTTGTCCCTTGCCACTGCTTGCATTCTATTTGCACTGCCTTGCTCTATTTGTTGAAAGTTCTTGAGCCCCATGCTAAGTCCAAGATTGGCCTAAAGTTGAGGTTTTGTATAAGTTGTTTTGAACTTCAATTAAGTTTGTGGCTTAATATATGTGGCATGCATTAACGAGGCAATCTCTGAGAGGGCTCTGGTCAAATTATTTTTTCTTACATGTAATTCCTTTTGTTTATGAGTTTCCTTTGATAAGTCGTCAACATAATTATTGTACTTTTTACATTAGTTCCAAAAGCCATAGATTTGAGGAGGGTTGAGTCAATTCATATAAGCAACAAATTCATACTTTTATTTTCCACTCGGAAACCCACCTGTTTAAAAATCATATGATTGTGATTCTAAAAAAAATAATAAAAATACATAATGTTATTAATTTAACACTTGTGAAGCATAAGTGAACTAATATTATAACACTTGTTATATGTGTTATGATATTTTTGTTGTCTTTATAGATTTTCTCATATTAGAAATATATGTAGATAATTAATATGACTTTTGTTTGATTTCTATATTATAGATTTTAGTTGATTGACTTCCATGGAGATACTCAGGTAGTGGGCTCATTGGTCTAGAATATAACGTAACTTGAAGGTTTAAGGTTCAATCCACCACATTATCAATCCACGAGGTTTTCAAGATATCTCATGGATAGAAAGTGAAATAATCTAGCCAATGACGATGATATATATATATATATATATATATATATTGAAAATTCATCTAATTCATTTTAAGATAGATGGATAGAATTTTAAAAACATTATAACAGTATTAGGTGAAATGATACCTCTCCACTTACCAGGTGCATGGGTTCAAGCTGTAAGTTCAACTGCATATTAGATCCAAAGTAGGGAACATAAAAAATAGAGGCCCATTGGGAAAAGTTATGGGTTGTAGCCCTGTTCAGGAAATACATATTAAAGTTTGCAATAGGCCTAAAGACACCGGAAATGGGGTTGTCGGTTTGGTGGGATATACCAACCCAAGGTCCCAAACACGCTTGATATTATTTTAGTATAATAATCTTGAAACTTTATATTTTTAGCTTTATAATATTATTCCAATATTCCTTCTGTTCTATACTATTAAAAAAAAAATACAATATCTTTCATAAAATTATCGAAAATCAAGTAACATTGTAACAGATTCAAATCTTGCCTACTTTAAAGCGCAAATATTCATTGAAAAATATTTGCAAAGACTGTTTTATTTTTCATAAAAATTTCATTTATCATGGGATTTGATATGTCTCAAATTGACTAGATTGTATAGAGCCTAATTTTATGTTTGATAGGGTTTAGACCAGATCTGACTTGGAATTGTATGCGTTACCGTTTTAAATAGGGTTTTAACTCGTTTTTTGTCACTACAAAATTAGAGTTTTATGACTACAAGCAGCTTTTTGTACTATTCTCTCTGATATAGTGAAAATTGCTACAACTTTACAAACATAATCCAAATGGTGAACCATGTAAATATTTTTCATGTTGCATAAATGTTTTTTGCGTTCTTCGATCTATTTTTTTTTTCCTCCTTCATAGATCATAGTCCATGCGAGAAATTCTTTTTATTAATCTTTATAGTTATCATAAAAGTTAAATTTACGACATTTTGTCTATTTAGAGAAAATTTATGGCATATGTTTCATGATTATTGCTTTTTTAATCCAATCAAGACACACTTTACATGAAACTTGATGAATAATAATGAACATAAAGCTCTCCATCAGCTGCGTCAAAGAACATACTTAAAGCATACTTTTACTTAAAGTATACTTTAATCTACCCCCCAAAAAAAAAAAAAAGTATACTTTGATTAAATTGATCGAAACTAATTTATATATATACCCAGGAAAGTAGGAAACCCCACACAGAAGATGGGCTAAACTGCTAAAGCTCAGCATGTTTTTGACCATTGACTAGTGAACTGTGAAAGTACATGGATCGAAAAAAAATAACATAGATGGGAAAAAAGCAAAATGTTGACAAAGAATATGGAAGACCGTACATGGTACGATATTTTTCTTTTGCTACGGTCTCCAGAAACGCGCAAAGCGTACTGGTGTACGGTGAGAGGGGGAGGCGGTGCCAGCTAGTGCTGCAGTCGAACCTGAAAGTTGCTTCTATCAAGGTTGTTGGTGATAAATGACTTGACCTTGATGGAACACCGAAGCTCAATTATTAGTCTTAGCTTGATCCAGCTGTTTAGCTTCCACGGGGGCTTGACCTATCTGCAATGTGCAGTTTAGAGCTAAGTGTGTGTGTGTCGATTGTCGACACGGTCTAAGATTTCTTCACGGTGCATGTACAAAAAATAATAATAATAATAAGATGACAAGAGTGTTCCTATCAGCACGTTTAAAAATTTATAATAACATATCCTTTTTTTTTTTTTTTAATATAAAATTTGGGTCAGTTTGTTATTAACATTATTAGAAATTTCTTATCAAACTATTTATTTTACATTATATTTTATTATTATTATTATTATTTTTTTACATACAATAACTTTCATTAACTCTTTTGTTTTATTCTCAAAATACATAAAAATAAATAAATAAAGGTAAAATAAATAGTGTCTAAGTATAGTAATCATATGTTTTCGGCAAATTTTGCACATAACTTGATGTAGGTGAATTTTAAACTTATTTTGCTAAAATGTGTTACGTTTTCTATTATACAAGCATTAAAACGAATACTCTAACCAATTTCACTCACTTTCATAACTATTTGATATGATTTGAGTTGTGGAAAAAAGAAATTCCGAGTTCATATAAAAGTGACATGAAAGTAAAAGACAGCTAGATAAATATCGGTAAAAATAAGCGTCAAATTGGTTGCCGTCCTAAACAACCCTGTATATAGGTGTATGCACGTGTTTTTTGGATGTGAGAGGATGTCCTTGGAGATTGAGAATGTGTACTTCGTGGAGATAGATCAACCTTAGGAAAATAAGAATGTGTCAAAGAGTGTCAAAGACTATAAACTGCGCTAGAATATGGCAAATAGAAATTAGAAATAGAAATGCTTGCATCACTATATGTTTTTATAATTGTTGAATAAATTGATATAGTTTTTTGTAATTAGACTATTAGTCCATTTTTAATACTATTTTTATGATAAACCAATTAATTACTATAAGATTGATAAATTAGAAATTGAGGACACAAATTTAAAAAATATGTATTAAGATCTAATTAATCTTATAGCAGCCTTTCTACTAAGATTATTATTTATCATCAAATTAAAATATTAATTATTTTTTCTTTTGTGTAACTAAAATTAGAACTTAGATGAGTTAGATCCCTTATTCAATAATTAAAAAAAAAAAATATTGAACTATATTATTTTGAATTGTAATGGACTAAAGAAAAAATTGAGAAATTGTTGATAAGATTTTGTAATACTGTTTAGAATAACGGAAATAAATAATGGTGATGGAAAAATACCTTAAATTGAAAGGATTTCGCAAATTTAAGATTTTAATCAACAAAATAAAAAACCTAAATTCTAATTAAAAAAATATGATATAAAATTTGAAACTTTTTATAAAATCTCCCCCCCCCCCCCCCCCCCCCTTGGGGAACATATAAATTAGAAAGCTACATATACAAATTAAGAGATAAAATTTTAGTGGCTTATAATACCCCACATCCCCTCTCCCCCCATTCGGTTTGCGAAAGTGACATTTTTTGGGGTCATTTTCCTTTTGACCATATGTCCCCTCTTTAAGCAATTTGGGCGGTGATTTTCCTGAAATATTTGAATGAATTTGATCAATATGGGTCACAAGCATCAACCTTTAAACTATTTCTTGTCTATTCTCCTGAGATCAGACGTGAGGACTCTACATTCTTCATAGAAAAAAAAAATGAGGCCAAACTATGATGTTGGACATAAAAAAGAGAGTACAAGCTTTACATTTTTCAATTTGTGCATGGTATAACACGTTTTTATGACCATGAAGTTAACTGATTAAACTTTTCTAAAAGCAAGTACCATAGCTATTAAATAGTCTATACCTTTTAATTTTACAATTAAAAAACTTTTATGGATCAATTATAAATTCTACATAAACATATGTCCAAATATTTTATAAAAGAAGTACATTTTTTGAGACAGAGAAAACCTTGGTTTAGAAACTTTCTCTATGTTCAACTGTTGCATGGTGCACGTTTTATACTTAAATTAATTAAACTTTGTTAAAAGCAATTAAGTACGATGATTTTATAAATCTGTATCTTAAAGTTTTCAATACATCGATATATATTATGCTGTCAAAGCCATGTAGAAAACATGCATAGAATGAGAGAATAGGCAAAAAAAAAAAAAAAAAAAAACAATTTGAAGAAGAAAACCATCTAATCAATGGACTAGATCACGTCGTACGTTATTTAGGACCACTTTAAAGTTTAAAGACACCTGTAACGCGTCTTGTAATAGAAAACCATCTAATCAAAGGACTTGGTTATATTGTTTTGTGAAAGTTTTCCCTAAAAGTCATCATAAAAATAAATAAATAAAGTGGTTAGATGGAATCAATATGTATAATTTGTACAAGTTTATATATTTTTAGTTTGTTGATTACTCTTTGGTTTGTTTTAAGGTAATTTGGGATCAATTCTCGTAGACAATATGAGGTTCTAGCATTAAGAAAGCATTACCATTTATTAATTAAAATAGTTTGTATATAATACACTTTAATATGCTTTTTATTAAAAAAAACACTTTAGCATGAATTGAATACTCTAAAAACTATGAATTTTTCACACCAATATTAGTTTATTTCACATTCTTTTTATATTATATGTGAGATTCATCATGTGAGAGAATGGATGTAAGACCCATATATATAATAAGGAAGGTGAAAGAAAGAATATATTCAAAGTGTAGATATAATAATATATTTCTCTAAATAAAGTTATCAATTGTGAGAAAACTTAGTTCTTTTTTTTTTTTTTTTTTTCTTCTAAACTTCCTATATGTGCTTAAAAAAAATAAACAAAACCAAATAAATACAAAATAGGAATAGACATGTGCCATGGTATGACTCCATAATGCAAAACCAAAGGAAACGTGCGCATGCGCCCATTGACAGCATCTTCCCACTTACGTAGCTACTCGGAAACTCCCTTTCAATCTCCAAAAAAAAAAAAAAAAGAGTTTCTTAAATTTCATTCACACTAATAATACTTCACATCCATCTCCTATATTTATATCATGATTGCTTCACACTCTTCTCTACCAAAACCAGTATCTCTCTAGCTAGCTCATTGAAAAACACTCAACAATAGTGTTCTCTCGCAAAAGCTCAAACACATACACATGGAAGAACCAACCAATCCCAACGTTGTTGCACCAACATATAGGGGTGTGAGAAGGCGCAAATGGGGCAAATGGGTGTCTGAAATTCGTGAGCCAGGGAAGAAAACAAGGATATGGTTGGGGAGCTATGAGGCGCCAGAAATGGCCGCCGCGGCCTATGATGTGGCCGCATTGCACCTTAGAGGACGTGGGGCACGCCTGAATTTTCCTGAATTGGTTGATAGCTTGCCGAGGCCTAAGAGCTCGAGAGCTGAGGACGTGCAAATGGCGGCTCAAGAGGCGGCATTGCGGTTTAGAAGGCCTGAGATGGGAAGCTCTGGGGCTAATGTGATGCCGGTCAGGGTGGGACTTTCACCTAGCCAAATTCAAGCCATTAATGAGTCACCTTTGGACTCACCAAAGATGTGGATGGAGTTGACAGGAGCTCTTTTGTTTGAGGAGAATATGGTATTGTATGACAACAATGTTGAGTTCAGTGACTGGGAAGAATTGCAATATGAGTCCATTTGGGACTCGTAAGCATCATACTCATCTCCATTTCTCTCTTACAACAAATGAGAGAGGGAGATTTAAACACAAGTTCTTTTTTATCAGAGAACTGAACAATATATGTCACATAATTTATCGGTAATTACCTAAGACAAAAAGAAGCCTTTAACTATAGTAACTCTTTTAACTTTTTTCCCTTCCTTTTAGAAAGGTTTTACTTCAATACATTTGAGGTCACTCCTCTATAGTTTAGTTTGGTCATTTGAGGCATTCAGTGGAGAATGGTTCAAGTTCAAGTATGTGCAAGTTTTTTCTGGTACAAAGTATCATTGTGGTTGAGTCATGAAGAGACACGTGGGTCGAGTTTTGCATTAAATGAGCAGCTTTTAAGAATTTGGATGGAGGCTAGCTTTATTGAAGCATCAAATTGGGGTTTTGTTTTTTTACTAGCTCTGGCCCTCTCACATAGTAGTCTATTTTTGTTGGGTTTTATTGTACTATTACATTATTACTATATATCTTTTCTGGGGGCTTTTTTCTCTCTCTTCATTTCAGTCCTATGCTACTTGTATGTAGCAACTGTTAAAAACAGTTATGTATTTTGTTTTACTTATGTAAAATAAGTGGTTTATTCATACCAATTAATAAAGCCTATTACATATTGTTCACTTCAATTTTTAGCTTCTTGTAGCAAGTTTTAATATTAATCAGCTCTGACGGAAGAGTTCTAGTACTTTATTTGCATAATTGGCTCTCATCTGCGTATCCAAGTTCAAACAGTAACAACAATCTACACAACTGCCTTAATTTTAAAATAAACAATTAAATAAACCTAAAACAATTTTTGGGTGTACCAAAAAGTTAGAATTAACAAGTTATATAATGATCTTGAAGTCAATTTATTTAACCACAGTGGTTGAACGATTGTGGTCAAAGACAATGAAAAACACTACTAAATTTTGAAATGGGGTTTATTTAGCACGTGTGTTTTTTCGAATTTCATTTATGCATACTTTATTAGATTACTATGGTTGTAACTTGTAAAGTGGAACTCCAATGAAAAAAGAGGAAGAGTGGAATTATTTCTACATTGAATGTGAAAATTCCAACTGCCAAAACCAATACTCAACACTAATGAATGATCAAATCAAGTTTCATATTCTTCTCAAAAAAATAGAAAAAGTCAGGTTTCATATTGTCTGGCTTTCCTGCCTGTCAACCATTTGGGTGTCTAATTACAACATATATAAAGTATTAATTTAAGGCTGCATGTTTTCGAACTGAAGGAGAATTGGTGTGGTTCTCAAAGCAAGCAGCTTCCTAGAATGTATAGAATTGCCAAGCAGCTAAAAAGGTGAATAGTTAATTGTTTCCAACTTAAATTAGGGAGTGGAACAAGTCCAACATTATTCCAACAAGAGAATCTCTGCCAAATAAATAAAAAGATATTTGAAGGGATTTTTATTATTATTTAACTTTCATTTCACCACCAACTAATCACGAATCACGAATCATGATATTTTTTTTAATTTGATAGTTACAATAAGTATTTAGATCTTAAATATTTTGAAAATATAAAAAAATATCAATCAGTTGAACAAAGCTACAAAGCTCTTGACATCATATTCCAAAAATTAATCACATCCTCTATGTATTATGAACAAACGATTAATGAGATTTCATTGTAAAAGTCATTTTAGATTAGGTCTAGATAGCGTCTCATGGCACGTCTGTGTTTTTTTGTGTGAATCCCGTGAAGATTTCGTTGTAAAAGTCATTTTAGGCTGGGTTTGGATAGCATCCCACGGCACGTCTGTGTTTTTTGTGTGGGTCTCATGCACTGTTCACGAGACTCGTAAGTACAGATTTCAGCAAAATCAATTTTAAAACTGGGTCTCACAGTACTATTCACACATTTAAAAATTATTTTGTTACAATGTTTTTAATTTTCAATTTTCAGTAATAAGCGGTATCCAAACAGACTCTTAGTGTCGTGATTGAACCTGGCATTGTTCTCAACTTTGCATATTAAAAAGTTCAAAATGATAAAAAAAATAAATGATATTATTCATTTGTTGGGCATGCTTTTGCACATGCGAGTAATTAAAAATCTCACATAGTGAAAAAACAAGGAACTTGAGGAATTGTATAACATAATTGGGTCAATACTTAAGACTTTAAACCTTTGAGTTAAGAGATTTTCAATGGTAATTTTTCTAGATTGAAGCAAATTCTTCAGTAGAAAGTTTCGATATAATTATTTAAATTTTGAAAATAATAAAAGTAGGGTTGACCTTTATGAAATTTACTCTTTTTCTCTTTTTTTTTTAAGAGTAAAAAATTCGTTACTCCAACTTCATTTGGACTTAGACTCGCCGCCCAAATTTTACTTGGGCCTACCGAACATGGGTTTGAGATGAAAATGTAAAGTCATTGGTCTTGTCACCACCTCCCTTACGCAAAAAGAGTATTAATTAAACAAAGCTTCTCAAAAAGGGTAAACATGGACCTTTCCTCCACCGATATTCACCAATGTGAATTGAAATATTTTATTTATAAGACTATGAACATTTTGACTGGTGTAGCAAGAGCTGTCATCCAAAAACCCTAACAAACCTTTAATGAGGGAGACCAGGTTCTAATCTTGATGAAAATTACTACTCTAATTTTGTGGTTAGTTTAGAGTCCACATAAATGGAAGCAAATTATTACAAGTTATAGATCTTCTTGGTCAACTCATGTACCAAATATTAATACATTCATATAATAATTACAATAGTAATTCAGGGATCGAAAGCCTATGGCCTCTGAGGCTATTTTTACTTTTTACTTTTCAAACAGTAGAAAGTAGAAATTGAAGAAAGTGTTTGCTACTTTAATGTCTAAAGAGTATGTCTAAATTCAATTGGAACTCTGCGAGAGCTTAATCCCTCTTTTAATAATCTATCCACGAACAATACTTCATGGGTGTCATGTGATTGAAATGTGTAGCTCAATTTTACTATCCACGAACAATATATACTCCATGGGTGTCATGTGACTGCAGTTAAATCTAAATAAACAATACCATTAATAGACCAAGTCATATTTTATTTTCCGCATACCCATTTGATCACTAAATATATGTAATATTTTTACTATTTTAGAAATTCTTCTTTTTGCTTTTACTATGTTAAAATGAATGGAAATATATAAAAATAAAAATAAAGAATTTAAGGCTTGTGCTATTAACAAAACGCATGGTGGAATTGTCATGTCAAATATAAATCTCAGTCACTAAACACAGTTAAACAAATTGTGTTTTAATCAAGTTCATTTTTTTTTTTTTTTTTTAATGTATAACACTTGTACATTAAATAAAAAAATGCATCGTGTTTTTTTTGTAAAATACAAAGAAAAAATATATCGAAACCCATAACTCCAAAAAGAATTAATCACATTTTAAATGGAAGAAAATTAAAAGAAAAGAAAAAGAAGAGATGGTTGGAAGTTTGTGTAGCCATGATCTATCAGAAAAGCTTGTCAAAGAGACAAATCTTTGCATGTGCTTATGACCTAATAAAGTACCAACCTTTGATTAAGTTATTCTACTCTTTCACTAGGAGATACTTCGAAAACTCCATGAACTAATAGTATGATGAATTGAGCTTGGGATCTTCGAGTCTTTGCTATCCCCCAATCATTTTCTTGTTGAACAAGCTTAAACTTGTCCATTGATTATTTGATTAACTTATTTCTTTTTCATATATTGTAAAACTATGACTAAATTTTTTACCCCTTCATAAATCTATGAATTTTTGTTATGAATAGATTGTTTATATTATCAATAAACTATAAATAATAATTTGATATCTTGTATAATTCTATTTACAAAACATATACAAGACAATTTCAAACATATATAACTATTTTTTTAGAAAATTTAGAAAATTGTACATATAAAAAATATAATTGCATATGGTTAAATTGAACCTTATACTTATATTCGCAAGCTTGTTCACAAACACATTACTATGTTTGAACTTGTGTCATTTAATAGTCAAGTATAAACTTAGGCTTGAGTATAGCTTGTTTGCAAAACAAACAAACAAAATCAAATTTTTTTTTTCCAAACTGAGCTCAAATTATTCATAAACAAATTGGTTCATTTACAATCTTTTAATTTTAAAAAAACACACACTATCACGTCCAATGTTATAATTTGTTGATGTATACAATTATGAGTAGTGACACTTTTTTCCAATTCTTATTTACATGGATCTACATTTTTTTAATTAATCACTTGCAATCACACAAATCAAGATTATAGAATTAATTAGAAAAAATGAATGTGCTCGTGATATTGTTGTTAAGTGGCTACCATAATGATTCCATCACATGTAGCCTTATGCAAGACCCATCTTGTTAACATAGTCCATCCACGTGGGTACGCACCCACCATTGGACACAAAAACCATAAATAAATAAACAAATAAAGATTCTCATCTAAAGAGAAAAAAAAGCAACCAAATAAACAAAACTTTCTTATTCGGCAGAACCACACCCATATACTCATATTGCAGCCGGGACCCACCAACCGATAGTATCCACACACGTGTCACCACATTCATTAAAACCCCAGATATTACAAACAACCACTGGACCCGACCCTTCATCGTGGACCCACATCTTTCACACAAAATCAACTGTGCAACGTGGCGGCAGTAGGACCCAGATGCAAAAAGAAAGCGGTTGTGAGTAACCGCACCATAGCCACGTCACTTCACTCCCTTAAGAACAAGTTTGGTTGCTCACTCTTTCTTTGTCTCTCCATTTTGCTCACTTTTCAGTTCTCACAAACCAAAACACCACAAACTGGTAACTGTAACCTTCAAAACAAAAACCCCCAAAATAAACAGCCAAACACATCCTTAATACACAATGAGTTTGAAGTAACTAACTTTTCAACTGTTAAAAGACCTTGGAATCTCTATCTGTCACTGTGAGTACTCTTTGCATTTTTTTTTTCCTTTGTAAAATTCATGAAACAGTTGAAGTTTATTGTAGTAAGGTACAATCTAGAAAATATTTTGGTCCCATGTGTTTTTTTTTAGTCTAAATTTTCTTTTGGTGGTTATTATTGGACAGGGGTTTTGTTAGAGTAGTCTGGGTGTAGAGAGTAATTGGGAAATGGCAACTGATATGGATCATCATTATCATCATAGCTATTGTGGCAATGAATGGTCACAAACTGAGGTACCATTAGAGGGCCAACAATCTCAGGTACACTCTAAATTACTCTTTCAATAGCTGTCTTTTTTTTCTCTCTTTTTTTGGTTGTTGGGGAATTATTGATTGAATAAAAGGTAAAGTGATTAAGGTCAAAGATAGAGTTGCTTTTTGTGATGGTGATATAAATATATGAATGCTTGTTGAAGTATTCAATTAAGCTGTCTGTACTATTTGAAGTAGTTTTGGAAAGGCTTAAAATTTGGTCAAATTTGGATTTCATACTATAAAGGTAAACAGCTGCAATTTAATTTGACTGAGGAGCAATGAACATAGTGTCCTGCACCTTCCTCTCACAAAATGGCGGATCCCACATGTGAGAAGGAGGTGTAATACACACGGTGTACCAAATAATTTCTCATGAGTGTGATTTCGTCCATTATTTGGGGGAGTGTCATTTTGTGAAACCTTGAGAAAGGTTCGTGTAGTATACCCATATGACTACCTATAAAGAAATTCTTTATGTGATAGACAAAGTGTTGACATTGTACATTAAAAGGCTATAACATGATCTCTTCTCTGTTTCTGGAAATGGAGACCATTTCAAGGTTCTGATTTTAAATGAAGTTGTACACCTTTAGATTTGTGCTGCATAATTGAAACATGAACTAGATTTTTTTCAAATGGAAAGGATCCTTTTCCTAAAAAGCAGATGTGACTTGGAGTAGCTTTAACAAAAAATAGAAGGATGAAATTATTACCTTTTTAATATTTGAAGAACAAAAACTAAAACTTTCACAAATTTTTTTTGAAGCATTGGTTGGCTTGGTTAAGTTATCTAATATTTCGGAATGTTATTAGCAAGTATATTGTTCTGATGCCAGGATATTCTGTTTTTGGAGAAATTTTAAAGATTGAGAAATGAGTTTTAATAAATGTTTTGTGAAAATAGATTGATTGTATTTTACATGGACATCTAAATATTCTTTAGAGTAATGGTAAGGTTGAAACAAAGTTTATTACAATTTTGTTGCAAATTGCAGTGGCTTTTATGTGGTGGTACAAATTAATTTGTGGAATGTAGGATCGTGTGATGCACGTGGCATGTCAATGTAGCAGCCATGTCTGTTAGTAACTTAGTAATCTATAAGTATATAAAAATGCTACAAGCATAACAAATTTCACTTTCTTGTTGAGGTGGCAGATTATGATTTCTAATATATCATTTTCACACGGGACCCCACTAACATCACTTTTACTGCATACCAATCATGAGCTGCCACCTTAGCAGTTGAGAAATTGGTTGTGGGCTTAGACTTATTGGTAAGGAAAATTTGTAAGAACTATAGCAATTATCTGAGGAAAATGAAAATAAAAATAATTGGAGCATTATATTTGTTGTGATCTAGATATAGTTCAATTGACTTTTGTATTTGACATTTAAACATACACTGATTCTTCTTCTTTTTCCCACTTTTCTTGTTCTCTAGCCTTTTTTGAGTCCAAAGGCTCAAGTTGGGAATTTTGGATGGCCCTAAATCTTGAAATTAAATGTGATAAGATGTTTTTCTTATGCTTTACTGGGTTCTATGTTAACATTTCTGCTGTATGGTTTTGTTATTTTATCTAAATTTTACTTGGGCGTGCAGGTTGTTTCCATCTCTGACATTCTGGATCATGGTTCAATATCTTTTGGAAGATTTGCTGTCGAATCACTTGCATGGGAAAAGCGGTCAGTGTTCTCCCACAACAGACGTCAGGAGGAGCTGGAGAAGTTTAAGGCCCCTGGATTTGTTGCTCAAAAGAAGGCATACTTTGAAGAATATTACAAAAAAGTCAGAGCTATGAAGGCATTACAAGCAGAACAGCAACAGACAACACAGCCTGATTCTTGCCTGGTGGCAATGAGCACCATCACACAAGTGGAAAATGCTGTCAATGCTGACTTCATGAAAGAGGAAAAGAAGCCTATCAATGTCAGTGAAAGACAGGTCTTAGAGAATGATGCAACTAGAGGCATTCTGGATAGTTCAAAAGATGCTACCAAAGAAGAATTAGGTTGCTGTGGTAATGACAATGACAAAGCTAGCCTGACAGATGAAACCAGTGTGTCCTTATCTGCCATTGAACTCCAACATTTTGTAAAAGAGGCTTCCTCCACTTCATCAGTCAGTAAGAGCTCAGAAACTGCCCAGCATGACTGCTCTGTCTCTGACAGAGCCAAGCATGATGCCAACAAGCAAAAGAAACAATCATCGAGTCTAAATGCTAAGGTAAAATGTTGGATTTCTAATTTGTGTCTCATTTCCCCTTAACCGATGATATCAAAATCTGTGAAAAGATTCTCACTTTGCTTGAGGACTATTTACTAATAATCCTTTCAAGTGGATGGTTTGCTGACATAATCTATAGAGCTCAGGATGGCATAACTTATTAACACTGACTTTGGAGGCCAACAATTTTTTTTTTTTTTGGTATTGTAAGGTGGTTCTCATGTTTGCTGATCCATAAAATGAGGGTCTCCTTTTTTTCGGTTCCATTAATTATATAGGAGATTGAAAAGTAAGAAAAAATATTAAAATACTGTAAGAAGAAGATTTTGACAGCCTCATAGTCATGGTGAAACTCTGCCAGAAACAAAATTCTTAGTGTGTTTAGACCTGATTACTAAATAGCTGTTATACTGCTGTATGCATTGTCTTATTAATTGGAACTCTCTTGCTGTATCAAGTTATGGTCCTGTTTATATTTTGATTGCACTCGTGGTTAGTTGCTAAAGTTTGCTAATGTGCAATAGATAGGTGATTTTCTGTTACTCAGTTTTAAGTTGTTCTACCAGGTGACAGTTGCGTCTGCTGAAAACAGAACACATTTGGACTACATAATTACCAAAGGTGCCGTTAAGCTATCTGAGAAGCCGAAAGTGTCTATCAATGATAAAATTGCTGGCAAGAAAGATAACGGTCTTGTTTCAAGCAAAAGAAGTACACCTAAGATTGCAAAAGACATTAGTTCCAACAATGTTTACTCAAATAGACAAAATACGGAAATACGCCCCAATGCCGCTGTTCTGCGCACTTCATTAGTGAGGGCTAGCTCAGTGACATCTTCACCCATTAGTATAGTTGGTCAGGTGAAGGAAATTTCAACTTCCAAAGGGTCAGTAGACAAGTTCCCAACAAAGTTGCCACTCCATGAACGATCCACCCAGGTAGACTATCATGGTTGTATTCATATTGAATTTTAGTTCCTCTGCTGATGGCTTTTCTTGCTGGTTGCGTTCAACTATATATGCAGAGCACTACAAAGAAGGCTTCTGTTACTGGTGGTTTGAGAAAGAAAGCTCTGGATAACAGGAGGTCTGGTTTCACCAATTAGAATGCTTCTCTCTCTCTCTCTCTCTCTCTCTCTCTCTCTCTCTCTCTCAACAACCCCCTTTCCCCCCAAACCCCTCTCCCTCCCCTCACTCCCTCACTAATCTGAATTGTTTGTTCATTTTCAGGAGCTGTGATGGAGTTGGTAGAAAGCCTTTAGAGCCCAGTGGCTGCCAAATTAGAGCCAATGGCAGAGTATCCGAGAACCAAAGACCGAAAATAATGTAATGTGCTATATCCATTTACATTTGTTTTCCTCAGATACTGTCACCACCATTTTTTTTTCTTTTTTCTGATTTTTCTTTGCTTGTGTGATATTCTAATGGTTTGGAAATACAAAAGGTCTATGAACCTTCGTGCTCAGAATAATGTAAATCAAAATTATGGAATTGAAGCTGAGCAAAAGAGTAATGTCAAAGGACTGCAGAAAAAGGTAATTCCTACTGGATATGATTTAGTTAAGCATGCATACATTTGCGTACGACGTTTCTGCATTTTAAAGATGTGATCGTTTTAACTAGGTTCCTCTAGGAAGCTTGGACCATTGGACTTAGAATTATCCTAATCTCAGCGTCCATTAGCTTGAACACATTGAAATGGTCAAAAGATCTGCATACACTAGGAATCTCAGGATCATAAGACTTTGGTTGTAAGGATGCATTTCAAAATTAATTCATGAAGCATCTAGGTTCATGACATCTCTAATGGTTTCTAGGCTACTACCTATTATAGGATCTCCAATTTGGAGAAGATGATTTTAGTTAGAGATTTGGTATTACTGACAGTATGTTACACCTCCATCACCTGGATCACAAATGTGGCCTACCAAGACATCAATACAATGACAATGAAAAGCTGTGCTGGTTCTTGCTAGAATTTTTGGCTTGTTACTTGAAGAGATTTATGGCGCGGACGATGAAATGTAGTTTTATGATTGACGAGGTTCGATCATATTGTTCAATAATACTTGAGTTTAATCGTAAATCTATACCTTAATGCCTAAGACATGACTGATTTATGAAACTATGTTTTTGTTATGTTTAGTTTGAAGAGGCATGCATTCTGGTAATGAACATTCTTCTGTTTGCTATGTATAGAGGAATTTTCAGTGTTGGATGCACAGATCATGCTTGCATTTTGTTTGTGTGCAGGGAGACGAGAAAAGTAATGTTGGGCTTGGAAAAGATTCAAAATATGCATCATCTACCTTGTTCACCATTCACAAGGCTCCAAATCCAAAACCAGTTCCTAAGGTCATATTTCTATTCTTTCTTCAAAGGGTTTGGAAATTACTGCAGAAAATTAGGACATGATTTTATTCCTTATCCATTCTATCTTATGTTATTCTCTTTTATTAATTGGAATAAAAAATCATGAAATTGTGCCATCATATAACAATTTGATCAACATTTCCAGATTGCATTACCAGAATCTGCAGATCTGACCCATGCAAGAAGAGAACCAAGGTACCATATGCTCTATGTTACTCTTCAATTACTATCCCCCTACTAATTCTTAAACATGAAGTATACAGTCGTTTAAATTTGAGCATTTTATGAACAATTGATCATGAGTAAGATTTACCTCGGATTAACATGCCCAAATTCATCTAGGCTTTTATGTTACCCTATTGTGATAGTGACTTGATTGCAATGCAGACTGAAGATGCCAAGTTGGCGGTGAAATTGAAACTCAAGGGGATTCGTGAATTATCATAGCCCAGGAATCTGAGGCTGTCACTTGTCATACTCATCACATTTGCAATCGAAGGTATCTGCACCGGATTTTATGAATTCAGGGAAAGGTTTCAAGCTGGCACGAATTATGGTCTCAAGAAATTGCAAGAAACCAAAAGGAGAACCTTAGAAGGGGTAATTCAAGCATATGAGATACATATTTTGTAGAAGCAGCTACAAAAAAAATGTAACATTTAGGGCTTAAAATATGTGACAGAAATTAATGATTGTATATAAAGTTCATGCTTTTATGGATCATAAGGTTGTCATTAACTTCAGAAGATAGACCGAAAGTATTTCAAATCTTCTAACATTTCAAATTGAATAAAAACATGAGATCTTATGATGCTTATTAGTTGATTTTGTATATATACTCAAAATATATTTGAGAAATATATATACACAAAATATATTAATGCTTATTAGTTGATTTTGTATAATATCTTACAAAATAATATTAAGGTAACGTAAGTATGCATGCATGCAACTAAATTGGAATATAGTAAAAGATATAACTTAACCAAGAGTCATGTAATTTAATGGCATTGTTTAGTCATTTTCATATGGAGAACATGGAATAAAATTAAAGTTATCAATTCCATTCCATTCCAGTGAAAAAATTATGTGCTAATTAATCAATCGGTAAGAATCAACCAAATTCCATCTCAACCTAAATTCCTACCCCATTTTAGTCTATTCCACCCGTTTAGGTCCATTTCACTCAATTTTCGATCAATGTTGATATGGGCCAATATGTGAACAAAATATTGACATTTTATGGGTACTTTTTATTAAATTTGAAATTTGAAATTTGATTTGATATTGTATATTGTCGTGAAAATTTTGAGAAATTAATTTGATTCTTCTTAATTTTTCTTGATTTGATCTTTGAAATTTAGTCCTATTAGACTCAACTATTGATTCATCCTAAATTAATGGACTCCTTGTTATCTTGTTATGTAACGAAATATTTTAAATTATCTTTTCATGTAATGGTGATGTTAAAAAACATGTGAATAATTGGTTTTGATTTGATAGTTTGATATGATATAATTATGCGATATATATATAAATATATATATATATATATAATAGTATACTCATGATTGTCATATAAACTCTTTTGTGATATTTCACTTTTGGGAAAGAGGTATCAAAATCAAATCTTTTTTTTCCATTGCGAGAGGAAACAATCCTAGAAAATATATAAAAGTATATATATATATATATATATATATATATTTAGAGGAATAAAAGTATGTTTACTTGAACAATTTGCTTTATAATACAAAATAAAACTTCCATCTCTTAGCAAAAACATTTAATAGAATGAAAAATCCAATTGTACAATCAGCAAGACGAAATGAACAGTTAAAGTCTTTTAATTAGCATGTTTAAGAGAAGTTTGAATGTTTTTTAGCAGTAGAATTTAAAACTTAATCATCGAGTCCCACTGCTAATTAACTCTTCTCTAGATTTTATCTAGTAATTACTCAACCTGTATGAGAATGAAAATTACATGAGCTAAGAGTTGGTAGAGTGCTCATAGACCTTGATTTTGTTTTGTCTTGCCAAAGAATATAAGGACCCAAAACCCTACATAATCCTTAATTATATACCTATTTAATTTTTCTCAGACAAAAGAATATATCTATATCAAGATATATATATATATATATATATATATATATATATATATGATCTTATTACGTTAGAATCCAAATCACAATGATCTTTATAATAGGTAATTTTTATGCCACTTTTCCACGCAATATAGGACTTGACCTTACGTAGATCAAATATTGCAAATATATACATATATATATATATATATATATATATATATATATATATATATATTTTCACCTTGTTAAAACTTAGGAATCTCGATCTACATGAAAACAAATGGTGTGTCTTTTTTTGGGCAGTATGGTGAATGACACAACGAAGATACTTTACCGTGCACATTGTACCGCATTTCAATGTTAGAATTAGATTATAAGTATAATTCATGTATCAAAAAGATTATAAGTATAATTCTATTGAATCAATTCTAAATCAAAATTCCAAAGTCAGTGGTCTTCTTCAGTTTCTTCTTCTTCAACAAAGAGAAGTTGACTTTATATATATATATATATATATATATATATATATATATATATATATATATATATTCCGAATATTTTATTGACTTGAATGTATTTGTTACTGTATTGTATACACTGTACAGTATACTCACGATTTTCCTAAACATTTTTTCAAAATTTTTTTTGGAAAGGGGATTAAAATCAAAATCTTTTCTTCATGAGAGGAAACAATCCCAGAAAATAATAAACTAATATTTTCTTGAACATTGTGCTTTATAATTCAAAATAAAACTTAAGCAAATTAACATTTAATTTGCTTGATATGTTAGAATCCAAATTACAATAAACTTGTAAGATCACATGGTGATTTATGCCAATTTTTCACACAATATAAGAATCGACCTTACTAGGTCAAATATTACAAATATTTTTTCAAAATATTTGCATGATCATATTATTTGTCAAAACGTAGGAATAATGATACGGTGAAGATATTTTACCATGGACATTATCGCATTACCGCATTACAAATGTGAGAATAAGATTATAAATATAATTCTCATGAATCCATTCCTAATCACGTACAATTCCAAAGCCAAAATCCATTTCATTGTTGGTCTTTCCTTCTTATTCTTCTTCTTCAACCAAGAGAGACCAAAAATCTTCTTCATTCCTTTGTTTGAGAGAGTGAGGAGAAATGGGGAAATCAATGCTTCTCCGAGTGTATTATGCAGCCCTTCTATTCCTATTGACAGAAGTGTCAAGGTGGAGAAAAGCCTCTAAGTGGTAAATAATTCTACTTAATCTTCCTACTTGTTTTTTTATTCATAAAACTTGACTACTATGATTCAAAATCTTAAACATGCATTTTAATATTTTATAACCTTTTATCCATTAAAAAAAAAAAAAATTCAATCTTAAACATGAATGGAATATGCTACTCTTATACATTCTTTCTACTTTTATGAAAACGGGAGGGAAGAGACTAGTTGTAGTAACCCTCGTACCCATTGTATTGAGGATCCAATATAGAAAGTGGAGCCTTAATGAGTTCACAAAGGTTTCCCAAATTTTAATTTTATAAGCCCCATCAATATTTTTTGGCCTACTATTTGTGCCTTTTTTTTATACAGCATTACATTTTTATTTTTTTTATAATCTTTTTGTCCATTCATTTCCTTCTCTTACTTGTCTTAAAAATAACACACTAATTATGCTTTTGTTGTAGCAAGCGTGCCATAGAGGAGGCTCAACTTCGTCTTGCTATTTTGAAGAGAAGGATGAATTCAATTATACGACAGTCTCGTGCTGATATTGCTCAGCTCCTACAGCTTGGCCAGCAAGAAAATGCCTTATCTAGGGTATGATTTCTTCTCATTTACGTACAGTGACATTAATCACCAAGTTTTTGTTATTGGAATTATATGGTTGAAATTCTTTTCAAAATTAATTTCTTTATTAAAATTATGGTCCTTGCACAAACTCAAGATCTATAAGAGATGTTCATTCAACCTACCAAAATTATGAGACTGATCTAATCCAATCCAAAGTAACTTGACACCTTGTTGGTTTTCATGGGTTGGGTTGGGTTGTGATTTTATTTTGAACATCAGGTTGGATCAGGGTTTAGGCTATTAGTTTTTCTAACCTATTCGTTCCACAATATGTATATTAGTTTATATTATTGTTCTTATTATAATTTTTAGTATGACTTATTTTGATATTTTGAGAATTGTTTATTTAAAATTTTAGAATATAATTTAGACATGTTAATTTTTTTTTTAAAGCTTATCTATTTTATGAAAATCCAAATTTTTATAAGTCATTAAACATATAAATATAATCCACCTACTCAACCTGACCAGTGTGGGTTGGGATGGTTTGGTTTCTACTCATATAATGAGTTGGAAAATTTTCAACCCTACAAAGTTAATTAGATTGGGTTGAAAAAATCTTTCAACTCGACCCATGCACACCTCTAAAATTTCTTCAATTTATAGTTTATTAATAATTATGAATTTCAAAAGCTAATCAGGGACAAAATTACCATTTAAGTATACTCTAAAATATTTCTACGTAGGTCAAGACTATTTTCTTAGGAGGTTCGGGCTCATGAATGCCTTTTTTGACCTTTTAAAATTATATTTAGGTCAAGAAAGTCTTCAATGATCAGAAAATATTGGCAGCATATGATGAAATAAATGATTGCTGTGAATGCGTCCTCACCAATTTCTCCCATATTTGCCAACAGAGGTACATATCTTGGACTCTAAACTTTATTAAATTTCAAAAGGTTTGATTACATGTGAACGACATTGATTAGTTAGTTGAGTATTCATAGTTTCATAAACAATAATAAAATGTTGCTCTAAGTCCTAGTTGATATTTGCAGTGACATACGATCCTTGCCCATTGATGTTTGCCAAGCTTTGGCAAATTTGATATTTGCTGCGTCCAGGCTTGGTGAATTGCCAGAGCTACGTTTGTTCAGTCATTATTTCAAAGGGCGCTATGGTCGTAAATTTGAGACTGTCAATGTCCAATTAGGACATGGACATTTTGTGTCATTCCAAATGAGGCAGAATCTATGCAAATATGTGGTACCTATTGATCAGATTGTCACATTGATGAGTGAAATAGCTGAAGAACACACATTTCATCCAAGCACTACTACTCCTTTAGCTAACAAAAGTGACATTCAATCATGCCCTTTCTCTTGGGATAGTGAGAGAAAGAAGACTCCTAGCGTGGTCAAAAATCATCACCATTCATTTCATACTTCAAATCATGAAGAGCTAAAGGACAGCCCAGCTCGCTTGAGTCATGTCCATCCAAAGCTTCCCAACTACGAAGATGTGGTGGCCAAAATGAGGGCTATAAAGGAAGAGCATAGGCGATGTGCTATGTCTGCAACACACGTGGAAGAGGGAACAAGAGATGCAACTGAAGTTGGACTCTAGAAGTGGCCGAAGATAAAGCAGAGCAGCTGAAGATAAATGCCTCAAGTGTCGTATTTGAATTAATTGATAGTTTCGTATTTGAATTAGGATGTTGTCATTAGTTGTTGTTATCAATAAACTTCCTGGAGATAGGACTCATCCTATTATCTTGGATAGACTTAGCTATTAGGTTGGTTGTTATCTTTTTAATTGTGGTTATCCCTTTATTTGAGTTGGTCTTGGTTGATGTATTTAAACTAAGAGTTATGGAATAAGAGGCAAGCTAATAATATTTACAGAATTCCTTTCTTTTCTCTTTGTTCTTGGAGGGTTGTCGCCTGGAATACGACTAGTTATTTCTATTCATTCAACCGGGTCATAGCACGATGTAATGATAGTTTCTCGAATTGTTGAAT